>NC_137010.1:31625468-31647968 GCF_032717465.1 Coenobita brevimanus
CCCCCGCCGTACTCCGCTGCCCACCGATACTGAAACCTCTGATTCACTATTTACTAAGTCCTTGTGTTTAGATAGTCACCTGTCTTACTAATTACTCTGTTACGGTACCTGGCTGTTACCTGGGGCTTCTTGGTGTTACCTGGAATTCCTCAGACGTTGACTTCAGGTGATTATTCAGTGTGTTGTCTTTCCGTGGGAGGCTGTGTGTGTGTGTGTGTGTGTGTGTGTGTGTGTGTGTGTGTGTGTGTGTGTGTGTGTGTGTGTGTGTGTGTGTGTGTGTGTGTGTGTGTGTGTGTGTGTGTGTGTGTGAGAGAGAGAGAGAGAGAGAGATAATAGGATCACAAAAAAAAAAAAAAGGAGAAAGAGGGAAAGAAATGGGAAGAAGGTGTATAAACCGGAGGAGAGGAAAGGAAAGGAAAGGAAAGGAAAGGATGAAGGGGAAGGAACAGATGATGATGATGATGATGATGATTAGGAGGAGGATCAAGAGGGGGGAAAAGACGTCACGAAAAGGAAGAAACAGAATAAGGAAAGAAAAATGTGTCATAAAGGAGGGAGAGAGAGAGAGAGAGAGAGAGAGAGAGAGAGAGAGAGAGAGAGAGAGAGAGAGAGAGAACGCACTCTCACTCTATCTTCCTCTTTTTTCTCGTCCTTCGTGTTCTTTCTCTCTCTTTCTTTCCTCTCCTCTCCTCTCTTCGTCCTTCTCTTCCTGTCTCTCCTCTTTTCCGGCCTCTTTCTCCTCTTCCTTCATTTTTCTCCCTCTGTCCCTTCCTCTTCCTCTTCCCCTTCTTTCTCCTTCCTTAACTTTTTTTTTTTTTCAATTTCCTCCAACTTCTCCGCCTGCCTCCCCCCCCCTTATATTTATCCTCTCTCTCTCTCTCTCTCTCTCTCTCTCTCTCTCTCTCTCTCTCTCCCAAATATACCCTCTGAGCCAGTGTGTATGTGTGTCTGTCTGTCTGTGTGTCCGGTGTTATATATAAGTTAGTGTCCCTTCCACTCCTTACCCTCTTCCTTCCTCTCTCTCTCTCTCTCTCTCTCTCTCTCTCTTCCTGTGCATTTATCCCCCTTGCTCTCTCTCTCTTCCCCACTTCCTTCTTTGTTTTTTTTTTCTTTCTCTCCCCCTTCCGCGTTCTTCTTTTCCTTTGCTTTCTCACCTCATCTTTCCTTTTTTTTCTTCCACTTTCCCTTATTCTCGCTTTTTTCTCCATTCATATAATACCTCTTCCGTATTTTACTCTCTCTCTCTCTCTCTCTCTCTCTCTCTCACACACACACACACACACACACGCACACACCTTTTCCCCTTTACTTTCTCTTTCTTCCTTCATCCTTCCTGTCATTCTTTTTCTTCCTTCACCTCTCCTCTTTTTCCTCTTAATAATTCCTTCTTTCATCACTAATTCTTATTCTCCTTTCCCTCTTTCCCTTCCTTTATCCCTTTCTCTTCATCTCATTCTTCTTTGTCCTCTGTTCGTCTGTCAATCCTCTCCCTCTTCATCAACCTTCTAATATTCTTTGTCTTCCATTCTTTATTCTCTCTCTCTCTCTCTCTCTCTCTCTCTCTCTCTCTCTCTTATTTTAGAAGTGGACCATGTGTACACTATGACGTATTTGTGTGTGCTGGAGAGAGAGAGAGAGAGAGTCCACCAGAAATCTCCACCAAAACATCAAGTAACGTCACATACACTTCGAACCATCCTCTCTCTCTCTCTCTCTCTCTCTCTCTCTTCTCCTCATTATAGAACTGGACCAAACAGCACGGATACAATCTACCGAACTAGAATATTTCCTGATATAAATTTGGTCAAGATCGGTCGCAAAGTTAGGTCACAGGAGGTAAAAAAATAAAATAAAAAGAAGTAAGTTTTAGTAAGTGTTGTGGAGAGCCCTAGATGGTGTGTGTGTGTGTGTGTGTGTGTGTGTGTGTGTGTGTGTGTGTGTGTGTGTGTGTGTGTGTGTGTGTGTGTGTGTGTGTGTGTGTGTGAGTATTTTCATTTTCCTTTTTTTTTTTTAAGGGTATTTTAGAACTGCATAAAACTTTCACAGCAAGCTCGACCCAACCTTAAGACTCTCGGATATAATTTCGGCCATGCTCGGTCACACGCTCAGGTCACAGGTCAATGCACAGTAATTGGAGGGTATATTATGTGTCAGAACCCCCCCCCCCTAAAAAAAAGAAAAAGAAAAAAAAAAAACACAGTATCTAAGCTACAACACCTGGGAATTTCGAGAGCATGACATGGCATATTGGTGCTAAATGTTAAACTACTGTTGCCTAATATGTGTGTGATTCTACCTGCCATTTTTTTCTTTTTTCTGGATGATTTATGGGGGCCGATTCACCTGTGCGTACTCCGCGCTTGACTCCTTTCCTTGATCCCTTGTCACACTACACACAGGGAACATGATGATGGGGAGGATGTAAACAGTACCGGTATGACTGATAAGAGTGTCCGCGTTAAACACGTTTATACTAATAATGACATTAATAAAATAATCGTTGTTATTATCATCATCCTTTTTACTCACAGCTTGGATGAGGTAAATAATAATAATAATAATAATAATAATAATAATAATAATAATAATAAAAAGAAAAAGAAAACCTACACACTGATGTCAACAAAGCAACCTCAGCCTCCTCAAACAACAACAAACAAACCAAGATGGCCGCCAGAACCTACCTTAGCCAATCAGAAGGCTGGATCCCGACCCATCCTCTGAAACGTAAACAAAGGAGAAATTAGTCGCTTTTAATAGAGAGAGAGAAAGGGAGAGAGAGAGAGAGAGAGAGAGAGAGAGAGGTAATAGTGGGAGGGGTGGAGTGGGAGTGGGGGGGAGGGAGGTGCAGGTGTGGGGAACAGACAGGTGTCCTTAGAGGCAGGTGGTGGCGAGGCAGACTGGGAGGTAGACAGGGGAGGCAGGGGGGGGGGTGAGACAAGGCGGTGAAGTCGTGGCAAGCAAGGGAAGTAAGAAGAGTGAGGCAAGTGAGGGGAGGCAAGAAGGCTGAGGCAAGCAAGGTGTGGTGAGGTAGGTGGTCTCAAGAAAAGCAAGGTAAGGCAAGCCGAGGAAGACAGGCAGGGTTGGCAGGGAGACAGGCAGAACAGGCAGATAAGCAAAGAAGGACGGGAGGTAGGCAGGGAGAGGCATACACAGATGGTGTGGCAAATATTTACTGTTGTGGGTGACATGGGAAGGCAGGGTGAGGCAAGCAGAGGCAGGTAGGCAGGGAGGGTGAGGCAAGAGAGTATGCAGTGGGAGGCAAGGGGAAGTAGATGAGCCAGGTATACAGGTAGGTTAGGGAGGTAAGCATAGGGGCAGGGGAGACACGGGGAGGCAGAGCAGACATGGTGAGAGGCAGGCACTGAGGGTGAAGCAAGGAGGTAGACAGGGAAGGTCAGGCAAGAAGACAGGTCGTGGCAGGAAAGGTGAGGTAAGGAGGTAGGTATGTAAGGCAGGGAGGTAGGGGAGGCAGGGCAGTAGGCAGGGTAGGCAGAAGCAGGGGAGAGAGGGAGGTAAACTGAGACAGAAAGGAAACTTGGCAAGGCAGAGAGGTTGGCAAGGAAGGCAGGGTTAGGCAAGAAGGCAGACTTATTGCAGGCAGGGAAAGGTGGGGCAGGGTAGGCAGAGAGGGAGGCAGGGTAAGAGGCAGGGTGAAAATGGGGAGGGAGGGAGGGAGGGGAGGAAAGGGGAGAGCAAGTGAGAGAAGCAGGAAGTAAAGTAGGCAGAGGAACAGAGAGGGAGGGGGAGAGTGGGAAAGACACAAGCAGGGGGGGAGGGACGTAGGTAGGTAGGTAGAGAGAGAGAGAGAGAGAGAGAGAGAGAGAGAGAGAGAGAGAGAGAGAGAGAGAGAGAGAGAGACGCAGAGTGAAAGGCAGTGTCGTGGCAGGCAGGAGACAGGGTGAGGCAAGCAGGCAGAGAGAATGTGTGTGTGTGTGTGTGTGTGTGTGTGTGTGTGTGTGTGTGTGTGTGTGTGTGTGTGAGAGAGAGAGAGAGAGAGAGAGAGAGAGAGAGAGAAAATGTGTGTGTGTGTGTGTGTGTGTGTGTGTGTGTGTGTGAGAGAGAGAGAGAGAGAGAGAGAGAGAGAGAGAGAGAGAGAGAGAGAATGTGTGTGTGTGTGTGTGTGTGTGTGTGTGTGACAGAGAGAGAGAGAGAGAGAGAGAGAGAGAGAGAGAGAGAATGTGTGTGTGTGTGACAGAGAGAGAGAGAGAGAGAGAGAGAATGTGTGTGTGTGTGTGTGTGTGTGTGTGTGTGTGAGAGAGAGAGAGAGAGAAAGAGAGAGAGAGGTGGGAAGAAAAAAGGGGTGTTGACCAGAAAGGGAGAGAGAGAAAGAGTAAGAGAGAGATAGAGAGAGGTGGAGTCAACAGTGAGGGGGTAGGGGGGAGGGGGGAGGGAGTGGACGTGGGAGGGGAGGAGGTTGAAGGTTGAGAGGGGAGGGGAGGAGGGGAGGGAAGAGGAGGGGAGGGGGAGACTACGAAGAAAGATCAGGAGAAGGGGAGGTAAGTAGGTAAGTAGGTAGGATGGTTGGTAGGTAGGTAGACAGGCAGGTAAGTAGGCAATACGGTTAGTAGGCAGGTAAGTAGAATGGTAAGTGGGTTGACAGGTAGGCAAGGTAGGTAAGTAGGAAGGTAGACAGAGCAGAGGGGAAAAACTGTGTACGTCGGTAGGGAGGTTAGGTAATGAGAGAGAGAGAGAGAGAGAGAGAGAGAGAGAGAGAGAGAGAGAGAAGCAGGGGAGGGAAAGGGCAAGGGTGAAGCAGGGTTGATGGAGAGAGAGAGAGAGAGAGAGAGAGAGAGAGAGAGAGAACCAATGGGGGGTGGGTGAGGCAGGAAGGAGAGAGAGAGAGAGAGAGAGAGGATGACAAGAGGAGGGGAGGAGGGCTAGGGTGAGGCAGTGGGAAGCAAAGAGGTGAGGCAAGATGAGGGGTGAGGCAGGATGAGGGGTGAGGCAGGATGAGGGGTGAGGCAGGGTAAGGGGTGAGGCAAGTGAGGACGGAACAGGAGCTTGACAGAGACAGTGAGTGACAGAGGAGGTAAGGCAGAGAGAGACAGAGAGATGGTGAGGCAGGTGGGGTAAAGCAGAGATAGACAGGGGGTAGGTGAGGTGAGGCAGAATGAGAGGTGAGACAGCGAGAGAGAGAGAAGGTGAGGAAGGTGAGGGGGAGGGGGAAGGCTGAGTGAGACAGAGAGAAGGTGAAGCAGGTGTGGTGAGGCAGGGGAGGGGGGGAGGGGGAGGGGAAGGGCAGGGGGTCGCTGGAAGTGGGTTGCAGGTAGAGATTGATGGTGGGCTGGTGCACTGTGGGGGAGGCAGGCAGGCAGGGGGGCGCTCAGGCAGGCAGACAGACAGGCAAGAAAGTAGATAGCAGGTAAGATGGGTAAGGAAGAAGGTAGGGAGTTAGGCTGGTAGGCAGGCAGGTATCCAGACAGGCAAGCAAGCGAGCAGGTAGCCAGGCAGTCACCGAAGCAGGCAAGTAGACAGTACGGTACGGTAGATGATGCAAGGAAGTAGGAATACAAAAAGGAGAGACAGGGAGGTAGGCAGGCAGGCCCAAGAGGCAGACACGCACGCAGACAGGCCCAAGAGACAAGCAAGCAGGCAAGGAAACAGGCAGGCAGGCAAACAAGCAAACAAGCAGGCAGGCAGTTAGTTAGGTTGTAGGAAGGTGAGGATGGCTCATGCAAAGCCAGGCAGACAGGAAGAGGTAAATGAAGTAAGAAGGCTGGCAGGATGATACTTAAGTTGAAGGAAGGAAGGCAGGAGGCAGACTGGAAGGCAGATAAAGTTGAACAGGGACAGGCAAACAGAAAGGCAGGTAAAGAAGCAGAATGACAGGTAGGAAGACTCAGGCAGGTATAAGGTAGGTAGGATGGCGTGAAAAGACAGGCAAACAGGGAGATATAGGCAGACTGGATGGCAGAATGAGTCAGGCAGGCAAGCAGTCTTAAGAAGGTAAGAGGTAGGCTGGCGGACAGACAGGCAGACTCAGGAAGGTATGGGGAAGGCCAAATGCAGAGATAAGAAGACCCAGGAAGGTACGAGGAAGGCTGGAAGGCAGAACAAGAGGCAGACAGACAGGCAGGAATGGAATGGATGGATAATGTAGGATAGATGGACAGGTAAGGTGATAGCTGGATGGATTTACTGATTGTGCAAACTGGTGGATGGGTGAGTGGATAGATGATTGGGTAAATGCATGGATAGATGGCTGAATGGGTAAGGGAATGGAAGGATGAATGGACTGATGAATACGTAAAATAATGAATAAGTGATTTGATGGACTGATTAATGAATGGGTGAATAAATGGATGTGTAAACTGATGGACTGATGGATGGATGGGCTGTCGCATGGATAAATGGACTGGTGGATGGATAGGGATGGATAATGCAGAGGCCAGATGAGTAAATGAATGAAGTGAAAGAAACATACACTGACAAGCAGGCGAATGAGTGCCACGATGAATAAGTGAACACCTGACTAAATGAATGAATGATCCAAGAGATAGATAGCTCAGATAGATAGACGACAGGTAGGTAGTTAAAAGGTACATACGAGAGACAGGTAGATATCAGATGAATGAGACAAAATACTGAGTGAACAGATCGCGTGGATAGATAATAAATGTATAAATAAAAAAAGTGAATAAACATAAAGGTGGATGGCTGAATGGTCGGGCGCTGAGGTGTAAAGATGAATAGATAATACTGAGATAGCTAGACAGACAGATAGATAGATAGATATAAAGATAAGATTGATAAAGAGATGAGAAATAGGTAGTAGACAGGTAGGTAAGATTAGTGTTCGAAGGAAGGAAGGGAAGGAGAGGGAAAGAGGAAGGAAAGGAGGGAAGGAAAGGGAAAGAGGAAAGAAGGAAGGAAGGAAAGAGGAAGGAATGAGGGAATGGGAGAGAAAACTGAAGAACGGGGCAAGGTACGAAAGAAGGAAATGAAAGAGTGAAGTGAGAAGGAAAAGTAAGAGAGGAGGGAAAAAGGAAGTGAGATAAAGTGAAGGTGAGGGATGAAAATGAAACAGGGAGTGAGAGGCAGAAGGAAGGAAGACGGGAAACGAAGGAGGAGGGGGAAGGAAAAAGGAGGAAGGAAGTTGGAAGGGGAGGCAATAGGGAGGAAGGAAAGAGGAAGGGGAAGGAGGGAGGGTTTGTGAAGGAGAGAAAAAGGGGAGGGGGGAGGGATGATGGGTACGAATGGGAAGGGAAGGAATGTAGAGAAGGAAGAGAAGGAGATAGCCACGTGGGTGTGTAAGAAGGAGGGAGGGAGGGAGGGAAGGAGGGAGGGAGGGAGGGAGGGAAGATAACTAGCGACAGGTGAGAGGTACAGCTGCCTCCCGCCCGCCCCCCCTCACTCTTCCTCTTTTTTCTCTTCTTTTATTCTTCTGTTCCTCTCTCCTCTTCATCCCTTCCCTTCCTCTCTCTCTCCTTCCTTTCTCTTATTCTCCCTTCCTTTTCTTTCTTTTCTCCCACTACCGTACCTTCCTTCCCTACTCTCCACACCTCCCTCCTCCTCCTCTCTCCTTCAATCTCTTACTCGTCCTTTTCTTCCCGTATTCTCCCTTTCCTCCCTGTTTTCTGTCATTTCTTTTCCCTTTTCTTCCCTCCCTCCCTCCCTCCTTCTCTTCTTCCCAGCCTCTCAACTTTATTTCTTCTTTCACTTTCTTTTCTTCTTTCCTTCTTCTCTCTCTCTCTCCTCCCTCTTCTACTATGTTCTTTCTTTCCCATCACTTTTCTTCCTTCCTTTTTCACTTTCTCCCTCCTTCTTCCTACCTTTCCTCTTTCCCTTCTTCCCTCCCTCCATCTCTTCTTCTCTCTGTCCTGCCTTCCCTCCTTACTTTAGCCCAACTTCCGTCATACCTTCCAATCAGTTCCTTCCTTCCTTCCTTCCTCCCTCCTTCACTGTGTTACTTTGAAAAAATGCAAACTTCACGAAAAATGAAATCAGCCAATAATAAAAACAAACAAACAACGAATGAAGTCAAGGAGAAGCGGGTGAAGGACAAGAGAAGCAGAAGGAAGAAGGAAGGACAGGGGGAAGGACGAAGGACAGGAGGAGGGAGGGAAGACGAGGAAAGAGACAACAGGAACACAACACCCCGAGAGGGCATACCTCCGCCAATACCAGACAAGGCAGATCACCACCAAAATGTAATCAACTCATCCTTAGCCCATTACTTACATATCCACAAAAGCTCATTGAAATCCACTGATAACTTTTTGAGATACGTGGTGCACAAATAAACAAACGGACAGGGGTGAATAAATAACCAAGTAATAAGCTAGAAAGGGAAGAACAGGAAATAAGAAGTGTGAAAGACAAATGCAAGAAGGAAAATGAAGGAGGCAAAGCAAGGAGAGGTACATAGGAACACATAAGAGAAGCGGAAGATGGCAGTGAGGGAAGGAAGGAAGGAGGCGGGAAAGAATGAATGAGATGAAAAGAGGGAGGGCGGGAAAAAGAAAAGACAGAAGGAGAGAGAGGGAAGGTACAAGGAAGTGAGGTGAAGAAAGAAAGGAGGAGGAGAAGGAAGAATGAGGAAAGGTAAGGAGGAGTGAGAAAAGAATGAAGACGAAGAGATGGAGGAAAGAAGGTATGCAAGGAAAGGGAAGGAAAGAGGAAGGAATGAGAGACGAATGGAGGGAGGGTGAAGAAAGAAAGAAGGAGAGAACATAGAAGGGGGGAGAGGGGAGGGAGGAGGAGATGGGGCACGGAGGTGAAGTGAGGAATGTGTCCCTCCCTCCTTCCTTCCTTCCTTCTTTCCCTCCTTCTCTCCATCCTTCATGTGTCTATTTTTTCCTTCCTTCCTTCTCTTCCTCTTTCACGTATCTAATATTTACTATCATCTCTAATCCCCCCTCCTTCTTCCTCTCTCTCTCTCCCTCCTTCCTTTCTTCCTTCCCTCCCTCTCTCCCTCCCTCCTTCCTTTCTTCCTTCCCTTCCTCTTTCCCTCCCTCCTTCCTTCCTCCTTGATGTGCTCAATTTCTTCTTTCCTTCCCCCCCACTTTCGTGCGACTAATTCCCCTTCCTTGCTCTGTTGCCTCCCGTGTTTATCATCACCTTCCTTCTCTTCCTCCTTCCTTCCTTCCGCTCTCCTTCCTTCTCTCCCTCCCCGTCATGTGTCTAATCTCCTCTTCTTTTTCTTCGTTACAATATTTACCTTCCTTCATCTTCCTTTAAGTCTCTCTCAATCCTTCCTTCCTCCCTATTTCTTGAAGTTCTTCCTTTTCTTTATATAGTGTTTATAATGTTGTCTTCTTTTTACCCACTTCCTTCTTTCCTTCATCCTCCCTTTCTTCCCTCTCATTCCCCCCCCCTTTCTTTTGTTTCCTATAATTCTTCCCTCTCTCCTTCCTGTTCTCTCCCTCCTCCTGGAATTCCTCCACCTCTCCTTTCTGTTCCCTTCCCCTCTCCCTCCCTCCCCTTCCCTTCACATCTCCTCCCTCCATCTCTGTCACTCCCTTTCTGTCTCCCTCATCCATCCTACATTCCCTCCCTCCCCCTCCCCTCCTCCCTCCTCTCATTGCCACATCCTCCCCCTCTCCTCTCCTCCCTCTACATCCCTCTCTCTTCCACTCTCTTCTCCCCTTCCCCCCTCTTTATCTTTTTCCTGTCCCATCTTCTTCATCCTTCTCTCTCGTCATATCCCTCATTCTCCCCCTCTCATCTCTTCGTTCCCTCCCTCTTCATCTTTCTCTCTTCCACTGTCTCCTTCCCACTCCATCCTTCTTTCCCCTCTCTCTCTTGCCACATCCCTTCATCTATCACCTCTTGCCTAACTTCCTTCATTATCACTCCCTCCCTTCCTCTCTCCTTCCTTGCCACATTCCTTCCCTCCTTCATTTATTCTCCAATCATTCTTTCACTCCCCAGCGATTTATTTATCAACCTTCCCTGTCCTTCTCATGTCCATCCCTCCTTCAGCCACTCTCCTTTTCCCTCCACTCCCTCCTTCTTCCTCCTTCACCCCAAATAAGTCTTCCCTCCGTTCTTCCTTCGATTTCTCTTCCTCTATCCAGCCCATCCATCCTTCATTCCCTATCCATCTTCCTACTTCTCCATCCTTCCTTCCTTCAATCCTTCCCCGTCTCGACCCAATCCATTCCTTCCTCCTTCCTCCAAGCTTCATTCTGCTTCCCTCCATCCCCCCAACAAATTCACCCATCCTACCGTTCCTCTTCCCTTCCAGCACATCCATCTATCCATTCATCGATCCACCCATCCCCTCCCTCCCTCCTAATTCATCCACCCATCCGTCCTTCTCCTCCTATATCCTAAGTTCATCCTCCTCTCCACTCCTTCCCTCCCTCTATCCTTCCATGTCACTCCTATCCTTCCCTCATTTACTCCAAAAAATTCACCAATCCTAACCCCCTTCTTCCCTCCCTCCTTCTCAATCCACCCATCCTTCCCAGATTCCCTCCCTCCCACTCCACCCATCCTCCTAACCACTCCCCTCACTCTCACCTCATCCATCCTTCCCCAACTCCCTCCCTCCCATCCATCCTTTCCCCAACACTCTCCTCCCTCCCTCTCAGCCCATCCATCCTCCCTCCACTCCCTCTCTCCCTCCATCCATCCTCCTTCCACTCCCTCCCTCCCCTTCCCCCCCTCCATCGACCGGGCCGTGAAGAGGGTGTAATGAGAGGGCAGGAGAGGGAGGGGGTGATTAAATGGGAAGGAGCACAGGGAAGAGGAGGAGGAGGAAAGGGAAGAAGGAGGGAAGGGGAGGAGGGAAGAGAAGGAGGAGGAAAGAGGAGAACGAGGGAAGAGAAGGTGAAGGAAAGAAGAGAAGGAGAAGGCAGGAAGAGAAGAAAATGAAAAAAGGAGAGATGGAAGACGAGGGAGGAAGAGGAGGAAAGAATGAAGATCAGTGAAGGAGAAAGAGGGAAAATGAACAGGAGGAAGAAAAGAAGGAAAAAGACAAGACTTGAGGAGAAAGAGGAAGGGAAGGAAGGGGAATAACACGAAAAGGTAAAAAACAGAGACGAAAAAGAGAAATGCATGAAGGAAGAAAATAAGGACGAGAGAGAGAGAGAGAGAGAGAGAGAGAGAAGAGGAGTAAGGGGGAACTGAAAGAAAGCTGGGAGAAAGACAAAAACGAAGAGAAAGACGCAGTAAAAGTAAGAAGACAGGAGAGAACAGCTGAAGGAAGGGGACGAAGGAAAGGGAAGAAAAGAAGAGAAAGGGGAATGAAAAAGAGAGGAGGGGAAGACAGAAGGGAAAGGAGAGAAGAACGAAAAGAAAAAAAAAAAAAAAGGAGGAAGGCGGAAGTAGGTGAGAGAAAGGCGATAAAGGGAAGGAAGACAATGAGAGAGAGAGAGAGAGAGAGAGAGAGAGAGAGAGAGAGAGAGAGAGAGAGAGAGAGAGAGAGAGAGTTATGAAGAAATCAGACAAGAATGTTAAGGAGAGAAAGAAGGAAAACTGAGAAAGTGAGTGCGATTGTGTGTGTGTGTGTGTGTGTGTGTGTGTGTGTGTGTGTGTGTGTGTTAATGAGTGTAAATTCTAGGTGTGGGTGAGTAAGGATATTGAGTATACGTGTGTGTGTGTGTGTGTGTGTGAGAGAGAGAGAGAGAGAGAGAGAGAGAGAGAGAGAGAGAGAGTTACAAGGCTTCTTAACTATATATACATGGAACATCACCGTTACCTACTCTACCTTCCCTCTCTCTCTCTCTCTCTCTCTCTCCCTCCTTTCTTCCTTCCCCAAATCTACCCCTTTCTACCTCTTTCTCTCTCTCCTTCTCTTCCTCCTAGCTGGCACTCACTCCCAAACCTCCTTTCCTCTTCACGCATCTCTAGGAGCGGCCCTGTCCTTCTTTCCCTCACTAAATATTTTTCCAAACGAGGTGCTTCACTCCCGCAGAGTTTTGAAAAGCACTATAAATATCTCCTTGATTATCTCACATCTATGGATTATCTGTATTTCATCCTTTTCCTCTCTTCTTCCTCTCCAGTTTTCTATCTACTGTACATCTGTTAATCTATCAATGTCTATCCATCTTCCTATCCCTCATTTCTCTCTATCCTCCCACTCTTTCCTCCGTTCGCCCTTAATGCCCAAAAAATGGATATTCCTTTCTGCATGCGATTCTCCATGCTCTTATTACTCCTGTCATCATCATCATCATCATCATCATCTATTATTATTATTATTATTATTATTATTATTATGTTCAACAAAATCTGATTTAAAATTATATTTTGAATATCCTTGGAAGGAAAGTTTCTCTCTCTCTCTCTCTCTCTCTCTCTCTTCGTCCTCCCAGTCTAATTAGCGTTCACCTCTCAGTCTTCCCTCCTTCCTTCCTTCCTTCACGAGGTCCTTCTTTGTTTCTTTCACGTTTGTCCTCTTCCTTCACTTGCTTCTTTGTTATAACGAGTCATTTCTTCCTTTCCCTCTTTCCTTCACTTTCAAGCTTCTTTCCTTCACACTCAAGCTCTGTGTTTTTAGTGTGCCTTCGCTCCTTCCTTCTTCCTCCTATTTCCCGTTTTCCTTCTTTACTTCCTTCATTTATTCTTTCTTTATCCTTCTTTATTTTCCTATCATTTTCACCTGATTTCCTATTTCTTCACAATTTTCAGTTCATTCTCACTCTGCTTCATTTCTCTCTCTCTCTCTCTCTCTCTCTCTCTCTCTCTCTCTCTCTCTCTCTCTCTCTCTCTCCTATTGTTCTTTCTCAAAACTCGAGTATTTACAACTTGTCCTCCTTACTTCTTGCTTCCCTCTTTCCTTCACCTTCCTCCTCTTGGCTCGATACTTCTTTCCATCCTTCCTTCCCTCTTCCTTCTTCTATCTCTTTTTTCTAATTGTATCTCCTTCAATTTATCTTTCCTTCAATTCAAAACTCCTCAGTTCTTATTCAATTTCTTCCTCTCATTCCTTCCTTCCTTCACTCATTCACTCACTTTTTCTTTCCAGCTCCCCCTCAGCTTTCTTCCATTTCTCTCTCTTCCTTCATTCCGTTTTCATTCTTGCTTTTTTTCTCTTTCTTCTTTCATACTCCTTTCACTAAGTCATGAACCTTTCTTTCTATTTTTTCACAGAGCAACTCTCTCTCTCTCTCTCTCTCTCTCTCTTAGCTCATTCTCTAACTTTTCTTTGTCTCCGACTTTCTCGTTCTCTCGACGTCTTTCTTCCCTCTCACAAACACTCTCTCTCTCCCTCCCTCCCTCTCTCTCTCTCTCTCAATCTACCAACCATCCTCTCAATCCTTTTCGACCCCCATTCACTTTCCTCTCCAATTCTCTCTCTCTCTCTCTCTCTCTCTCTCTCTCTCTCTTCCTGACAACGAGGCTCACCCAAGCTATCGAATCACTAGCCAATTTTCTCCCTGGGAAAATTCAAGGGAGAGAAGAGGAAGAGGGATAATAGAGAGAGAGAGAGAGAGAGAGAGAGAGAGTTAAGAGAATGAGGGGGTAATTTAAAGTGAGCAAGTGAGTGAGTGAGATAAAAGTGAGTGTAATTGAGATGGTAAAAAAATGTAAGTGAATGGAGAGAGAGAGAGAGAGAGAGAGAGAGAGAGAGAGAGAGAGAGAGAGAGAGAGAGCGAGAGAGAGAGAGAGAGAGGTGTAAACAGATAGATTTATGTAAGCGTGAAAGACAATAATTGAAAGAAATATGAGTTGGTATGAGTGAGAATGAGAGTGCGGGTGTGGATGTGAGTGGGTGTGGGTGTGGATGTGGATGTGTATTTGGGAGAGAGTGAGGGTGAGGGTGTGGGTATGGATGTGGGAAGTGTAGGTGTGGGTGGATGTGGATGTGGAAGAGACTGAGGGTGAGAATGTGGGTGTGGATATCTATGTAGATGTGAGTGTGGGTGCAGATGCTGAGATAGGGTGCTGATTTAAGAGTGGGGTGTAGGTGTGAGAGAATGTGGGTGTGGATAAGAGTGTGACTGTATGTGGGTGTGGGTGAAGATGTGGGTGTGGTTGTAGATGTGGGTGTGGGTGTAGATGTGGGTGTGGGAGTAAGATGTGGGTGTGGGAGTAAGATGTGGGTGTGGATGCAGATGTGGGTGTGGGTGTAGATATAGATCCGCGCGTGGATGTAGATGTGGGTGTGGATATAGATGTGTTTGTGGGTGTTGATGTGGGTGTAGATAGAGATGTGGGTGTGGGTGTTGGTGTGGATGTGGATGTGGGTGTGGGTGGGTGGGAAAACCTCTTAGTCATCCTGGGTGTTCAAGTCTTTGGAATCAAGGGGGGAGAGGGGGAGGGGAGGAGGGGGAGTGGGGAGGGGGAGGGAGTAAAAAGACCCACCCACTACTCTATCACGTCTCTCTCTCTCTCTCTCTCTCTCTAATCTCCCACCCACTTTTTTTTTTATCTCTTCCTCCATCGCTCCTCCCGCCCACATTCCTCCTCCACCCAGCAAGCACGTGCCTCCACCCACTCCCTCCCTCCGTCCCTTCTCTCTCTCTCTCTAGTCTCCACCCATCCACATCTCTCTCTCTCCATCCACTCGTTACTCACTCACTCTTTTTCTTCTACTAATTTCCTCTCTCTCTCTCTCTCTCCCTTCCACGTACTCCACTCTCCCTCCCACTCCACTCCCTCTCAACTTTATTGCTCTCTCTCTCCCTCTCTCTCCATCCTATTCCTATCTCTTCCTCCCTTCCTCCACCTTGGCACCCTCCCTCTCTCCTTCCCCACTAATCCACTCCCCCTCCACTCCCTCCCCCTTCCTGCTTGACTCCCTCCCTCCCACCTACTCCCACCTTAACCCACATCCTGCCTCCATCCTTCTCTCTTTCTCTTGCTTTTCCTGTCTCGCTCATTCTCTCTCTCTCTCTCCGTCAATCTATCATTCCTTCTCTAACTTACTAATTCACTATCTATCTCACTCACTCCTTCACTACTCACAAACTCACTCCTTCAATCCCTAAATCCTACACTCCTTCAACAAACTTACTACTACACTGCATCAGCCCACTCCTTCACTCACCTTCACCAACACATTCACTCCTTCACTTCCTAATTCCTTCATCCCTGACCTAACTCACTCCTTCACATCTACCACATTCATTTTCCCTCTACGACAACAACTATTATCTCTCTCTCTCTCTCTCTCTCTCTCTCTCTCTCTCTCTCTCTCTCTCTCTCTCCTTACCCTTTCATCATCAGTGTTTCCTCTCTTTCCTCCCTCCCCCCCTCCTCTTTCCCCTCCCCTCCCCCCTCCCTTTCATTTCCTACTCTGCTTTGAGGGCCACGAGAGAGAGAGAGAGAGAGAGAGAGAGAGAGAGAGAGAGAGAGGGGGGAAAATGCAAGGATGATGTGAAGAAAGATAAAGAAGGATGTAAGAGTTAATTACAGAAAGGAGAAGAGGGAGAGAAAGAGGAGAGAAGGGAGGAAGAGGAGGAAGCGAATGAGATGTTAAAGAAAATGAAGAAAGAGGAAGAAAGAAAACGAGAGAGAGAGAGAGAGAGAGAGGAGAAAAAAATGGGCGTGATAAATGGGATGGAGAGAAAAAATGGAAGGGAAGAATGGTGAGGGAGGAGGGAGGGAGAGACAGTGAGAGAGAGCCAGATAGAGGCAGTGACAGAGAGAGAGAGAGAGAGAGAGAGAGAGAGAGAGAGAGAGAGACTCAAGGTTGTGCCACTATACCGTTAAGAGAGAATTCAGACCCGCCCACATTCACCCACACCCACATCCACACCCACACACACACAGCCATACTCACCCCACACCCACAACAACCAGCCCCCACACCCATAGTCCCCTACTCACACCCATTCACATCCCATCTACACATTCACCCACACTCACATACACCCCTCCCTACACCCAGATTCACCCACTCGTTCTATCTCACACAAACGTTCACCCACAGCCACACCCATACTCATCCAGCCACCCACACCCACCATTCACTCACCAACCTTCACACACACACACACACACACACACACAAGCATACACACACACACGCAGGCACGCTGACACAAAAGGCACACACACACACACACACACACACACACACACACACACACACACACACACACACACACACACACACACGAAACGTTAGAGTAAAAGGAATGAACACGATTAAAAATAAGAAGAAATGTTAAGAAGGGAAGGGAAGGGAGGGGAGGGAAGGGAAGGGAAGGGAAGGGCAGGGAGGGAGGGGAAGGGAAGGGAAGGGAAGGGAAGGGAGGGGAGGGGAGGGAAGGGAAGGGAAGGGAAGGGAAGGGAAGGGAAGGGCAGGGAGGGAGGGGAAGGGAAGGTTAGGGAAGAGAAGGGAGGGGAAGGGATACAGAGATAAGAAGGAATACAATGAATACAGAGAAGGGAATGGGTTTGAGGGGATGCAAAGGGAAGGAAGGAGAAAGGAAAAGAAGGGATGGGATGGGAAGGGATGGGATGGGATGGGATGGGATGGGAAGGGAAGGGAAGGGATGGGATGGAAACGGAACGGAAGGAGGTGAACTGATAGAAATGAAACAGTAGGGAAGGAAAGAAGGAGGAAAAAAGATAATATTCACGAGATTAGAGGGGACGGTAGGAGAGTGAAGGGAAGGGGAAGGGAAGGTAGGAGAGTGATGGGGAGAGGAAGGCAGGAGAGTGAAGGGCAGGGGAAGGGAAGGTAGGGGAGGGGACAGTAGGAGAGTGAAGGCAAGGGGAGGGGAAGGTAGGGAAGCGAAGGAAAGGGGAAGGGAAGGGAAGGCAGGAGAGTGATGGGGAGGGGAAGGTAGGAAGGTGAAGGAAATGGGAGGGGTAGGAGTAATCTGAAGGGAAGGAGAGTCGAGACGGGGAAGGAAGGTATGATAAGGAACAGGGATGAATTAGGGAGTCACAAGGGATGGAAGGGGTGTGAAGTGATGGGATGGGAAGAAATACGAGGTGAAGAAAGAAAGAAAAATGAAACACACGGAACGGTAGCGAAAAGGGTGAGAAGAATGAGGGGAGGGGGGAGAGTAAGGCGAAGGGAATGAAGGAAATGGAAGAGGCGTGAAATGAAACAAAAAAGCGAAATGGGAACGAATGATGGAAGGGAAAGGAACGGGAGGGAAATAAGCAAGAAGAGTAAGGGGAAGAGAATGGAAGGGAAGGGAAGGGAAGGAAAGGTAATGCAACAGAAAAAGAAAGTGAGTAGAGACAACGAAACGAGGAAATAAAGGCTGGATGGGAAGGAAGAGAGGGAAGTAAAGAAAGCGTAAGAAAAAGGAAGAGGGGGGAAAAAGAGAAGGGAAGGGAGAGGAAGTAAAGTGAGGGAAAGGAAGGATAATGGAAGGGAAGGGAAGGGAAAGAAAGTAAAGTGAAAGGATGGGAAAGAAAAGGCAGATGAAGAGGGGAATACTGTGAAAGGTGAGGTAGGGAAGGAAGAGGAAATATATTGAAGGGAGGGGAATGGATGGGAGGGGGAGAGGAAGTGAAGTGAGGGAAGGGAAAAGGAAGGGTAAAGGACGAGAGGGGAGGGAAGGGACGGGAAGGGAAGGGAAGGGAAGGGAAGGGAGGGGACAGTAATTACCCAAATTAACAATGATTAGTGGAACTGCCATTCTCCGCCCTCTCTCATTATCACCCTTTCTCTCCCTTTCTCTATCCCTCCCTTCATTAGCACACACTCTCTCTATTCCTCCTTTCTTTCACCCATTCTCATTCCCTTCCTTCATTGTCTATATCTTCCTTCATCCTTTCTCTGCCCCTCCCTATCATTCCTTCACCCTGTCTCTATCCCTACCTTTATTATCTTTATTTCTGTTCTTCATTCTTTCACCCTTTCCATCTCCCTCCCTCCAGTATCATACTTCTCCCTGTTCCTTCATTCGTTACCTCTCATTCTTCCTTCCTTCACCATTCTTAATTATTCCTTCATTCGTTCACTATCATTCTCTCTCTCTCTCTCTCTCTCTCTCTCTCTCTCTCTCTCTCTCTCTCTCTCTCTCTCTCCATTTATTTAATATTACCCTTTCTCTGCCTTCCTTCAGTCATTTTCTTCCTTCTTTCTCATCTTTCTTCATTTTTATATATACTCATTTCCTCCATGTTTAGCGTCCTTTCTTCTTCCATTTCCACACCATTACCTCCCCCCCCCTCCTTTCCTTCTTTGTCTTTCTTCTCTTACTCATCTCCTCCTCTCATTTCCAGTAATCCCATGTTTTCTTTCCTACTTCCTTTCATCATCTCCCTCGCTTCCTTCATTATTTTTCATTTCCATTAACCACATTTCTTTCTTTCTCCTTTCTTTCATCCTCCTCCTCGCTTCCTTCATTATTGCTCTCTCTCTCTCTCTCATTTGTCTGGCTTCTCTTCGCCCTATATATTATGGTGGTAGTTGTGGCTGACGATGGATTGTGGTAGTAGTGGTGGTAAGGTGGTATTGTGGTGACTGGTAGTGGTGGTGGTACTGCTTGAGGATGGTATGTGAAAGTTGTGGTGTTGATTGTGGCAGTGGGGGTTGTAGCGAGTGTGGTTGTTGTGATGATCGTGGTAGTGGTAGTAGTTGTGAATGGTTGTAACTGTGGTGGTTAAAGCTGAGTTGTGGTGGTGGTGGTGGTGGTTGCTGTACTTGTGGTGTGGTAAATGTGGTTGTGGTAGTGGTGGTAGTTATTGTAATCCGTAAGGGGGAAGATTATAGTATTTGTGGTAGTAGTAGTGGTGGCAGTGGTAGTTAAGGTAGGTGGTGGTTGTGGTGGTATTTGTGGTAGTGGTAGCTGTGGTGGCTGTGTAGATATGATGACTGGTTGTGGTACTAGTGGTTACAGTTGTTTGTTATGGTGACTGGTTGTGATAGTGGTGGTTGTGGTTGTGGTGGAGGTAGCTGTGGTGTGGTACTGGACATGGCTGTGGTAGTTGTGGTGATTGTGGTTGCAGTGACGGTGGTGGTTGTGGTAGTGGTGGTTGTAGTTGTGGTCATTCTGGACATGTCTCCTCCCTCCCTCCTCCTCCTCCTCTCTGACACTCCTCTCTCCCTCCTTCCCTCCTCCCGCTCCCCTCCCCTCCCCCTCCCTCTTCACAAACTCCCTTGTCACTCCCTCCTTCACTCATTCTCTCCTTCACTCTCCATCCCTCCTTCATTCTCTCCCTCTCCTTTCCTACTTCACTCGCTTCCTCCATCATTCTGTGCCTAACTCCTTCACTTATTTTCCCTCCCTCCCTCTCCAATTTATTCCCTTCTTCCTTCCTTTACTTACTCCCTCCCTCCCTCTGTCAGTTAATCTCCCTTCCTCCTTCTCTCCCTCATTTACTAATACCCTCCCTCTCCCCCTCCTTCACTAATGCCCGCTGTCCTTCATTTTCTTCATCTTGCACTCCTTCATTAACTCTCTCTCTCTCTCTCTCTCTCTCTCTCTCTCCTACCCCAACCCTCTTTCCTTCAATCTCTCTCTCTCTCTCTCTCTGCTTGCCTCCCCCCCTCCCTCCCTTGACCCGCTGACCCTCCCCCTGACCACAAGACCCCAAGGAAAACCCAACTTTCCTTCCTCCCTCCTTCATTCCTTCTTTCTTCATTCATTTTCCTTCATTCCCTCTTTCGCTCCTCTCTATTTTCTTCACTTTTTTCATTTTTTCTTCCTCCTTTCTTCATTCCTTCATTTTCCTTTTATTTTCTCTCTCGTTCAACTTGCCTTTAAAATATGTAAGTTTTTCTCTGGTTAATTTGTCTTTTCTCGTCTTTTATTTTCTCTCTCTCTCTCTAATCTTCGGCTATTCTCTTGATTAATCTTAACTTTTCCTTCTTCCTTCACTTCTCTCCTTCCTTCCATCATCTTCCATTCACTCCTTCATGTTTTTTTCCTTCCTTCATTTAATCCTTCTTCATCTTTTCAATGCTTACCTTCCGCCCCATGTCTCCATTCCTTCCCTCATTTTTTTTTGTTCTTCCTTCCTTCATTTTTATTTTCCTTTCCTTCCTTCATTTTTTCATTATTTTCTACTCCTTCCTTCATTTTTTTTTACTCATATCTTCCGCTTGACACCCATTTTTCCCTCCAAGTATTTCCAAGCGATCGAGAGCCACCTTCTTCCTTCACTTCCTTCATTATCCATCCTTCCTTCATCGCATTCATCACCCCCTTCTCATTCAGTCATTTCCTTCGTTACATTTTCTTCTCCATCGTCTCTTTCGTCACCCTTTTCGTATTCTCTTCGCAAATTTTCGTGGCTTCTTCCTTCACTCCTTCGTTCCGTCATTCGTCCTTCATTCTGTTTTTATCATTTCTGTCAGTGACCTTTTTTCCCTCCTTTATTCCGGGTCTCTTTCCCTGGCCCTTTCATCCTTCCTTCTTTTCAGTAAATTTTGTCTTCTTTGTTCATGCTTCTTTCCTTCAATTTTCCATCCTTCCTTCCCACATTCACTCATCCCTTATTTCATTCTCCTCCCTCCTTCCCTTCCTTCATTCTCCTATTCTTTATTTTCCTTCCTTCGTTAATTTTCCTTCATTCTCTTTCCTTCCTTTCATCATTCCTTCCTTCTCCTTCTCCTCCCTCCTTCATCCCTCTTTTCATTTCCTCCATCTTGCCTTCCCATTATATTAATTATTTCTCTCCCTCATTAAATTTTCATTCTCTCTCTCTCTCTCTCTCTCTCTTTCTCTCTCTCTATCCTCCTTTGTATCTTTGTCTTTTTTCTTCTTCCTTCACTGTTTCTATATTTTCTTCCTTCATATCTGTAAACACACTTTTTTTCTTAATATCTTTCGTTCTTCATTTCCTTCCTCCTTTTCTTCATCTGTTCCTCATCTCTTCCTTCACCTTTCCCTCAGACTCCTTCCCTTCACTATCAACATTTCTCTCTCCTTCCTCTACCTTCTTTTACCCTTCCTTCTATCCCTTCTTCCTTCATTCCTTCCTCCTCATCTCTCCTTCGTTACTCCATCACACCTCTCTCTTCCTCCTCATTCCTTCCTTCCTTCATACTGCCATCAAACTGTTTTCATTTCCCCTCCCTTACTGAATTACCCTCTATCTCCTTCATTCCTTCCCTCCCTCCTTCATTCCCTCCTCTCTTCCGTTCGCAATTTCTCTCCCTTCTCCTTCGCTCCTTCTTTTCACTTCTCTAAATTCCGTTCTCCCACGACCAGTCTCTCTCTCTCTCTCTCTCTCTCTCTCATTTCGCTTTCCTTCCTCTCCTCCGCCTTCCATTATTCTACATTTTATTACTTTCTTCTTCTTCTCTTTCTACTTACCTACCTACCCACCGTCCATAACTCAATCCCTTACCTGCCTACCCATCTACCTTCCTTCCTACCTACCTGCCTACCTACCTACCCATCTAGCCTACTTACCTATCTACTTACCTCATTACCAACCGATCTACCAACTGTCCTACCAACCTGCCTACTTACCTACCCACCTCTACCTACCTACGTACCAAACTACCTCCCAACCTACTTCCTCCAACTGCTTGCCTTGTTCCCTCCTTCCTTCCTTCCTTCCTTTCCTTCCTCCCTCCAACCCTCCCTCCCTCCCATCCCCCTCCCTCCCTCCCTCCAAGCAGAGGTGAAAGTCTCCTCCCTCCATCTTGCTTTACAACTCTCTCTCTCTCTCTCTCTCTCTCTCTCTCTCTCTCTCTCTCGCCATACTCTTCATCCCTCCTGCCTTCACTCTCCCCCTCTCCCTCCCTCCCCTCTCTCCATTCATTCTCTTCCTCTCTCCCAACATCCCCTCCCCTCCCCTCCCCCTCTCTCTTTCTTTTCTGTTTCTCTCTTTTCTTCCTGCGTCCAATTTCCAAGTCTCTCTCTCTCTCTCTCTCTTTGTGTGTGTGTGTGTGTGTGTGTGTGTGTGTGTGTGTGTGTGTGTGTGTGTGTGTGTGTGTCTTCGCTTCTCTCTGTCCTTTATTCTCTCCCTTCTTCCATCCTCCGTATTCTTTCTCCCTTCCCTCCATCCTTCTCTCCCTGCTCAAATCCTTTCCCTCCTTCCTTCCTTTTTCTCTCTCCTTCCTATCATCTCATATCTCCCTTCTTTACTTCTCTGTGTCTCCCTTCCTTCTTTCTTCCTCCTTGCTTTCTTTCGATTTTTCTCCTTCCTCTTACCCTCCTCCTCCTTCTTCCATCTTCCCTCCCTCCCTCCCTTCCTTCCTTCCTACCTCCCTTCTCTTCCGCTCAAATCTCATCGCCTCTCCCTTCGTCCTTCCTACCGATTATCCCCTTTCCTTCGCTCCTTCATTCCCTCCTTCCGTCTCTGTCTTTTCTCTTTCCCTCCCTTCTTCCTTTTTTTTCTCATTTTCTTTCTTTTCTCTCCTTCCTTTCCTACTTGTCATGCCTCCTACTTCCTTCACCTTCCTCTCGCTCCTTTCCTTCCTTCCTTCCTTCCATGCACTTCTTCCATCTTTCCTTCCTTGCTTCCCTCCATCTTTCCCATTACTTTCTCATTTTCTTCCTTCCTCTCCTTCACTCCTTCCCTGATTCTCTGTTTTTCCTTTCCTTCTTAACAACGGTGCCATCCTTTCTTCCTTCACCCCCTCCCTCCTTCCCTCTATTTTCTCTCACTCCCTTTCTTCCTTCCTCTCCCCCCCTCCCTCCCTCCTTCCACCCTCCCTCCTTTCGATCGACCTCT
>NC_137010.1:31652968-31655468 GCF_032717465.1 Coenobita brevimanus
TCTTCCTTCCCTGTCTTTTATTTCTTTCTCCCTCCTTTACTCTCCCTCTCCTACGTTCCTTCATTCTGCTTCATCTCGCTTCCTTCCTTTACTCCTTCCTTCTTTCCCGGCTTTTACCGCTAGTCTCTATTTCCTTCTTTATTTATTCTTTCCTTCATTCCTCCCTCACATCTTCATTCTTTATGGCTCTTTCTTCTGTCACCTCTCTCTCTCTCTCTCTCTCTCTCTCTTCATTAATTTCTTTCCTCACTTTTTTCACTGCCATAACTTTTCCTTCGCTCTCTCTCTCTCTCTCTGTCTGTCTCTCTCTCTCTCTCTCTCTCTCTCTGTTTACCCTTCAGTCCGGAGTGAGGGTAGTGTTTGCAGGTAGGGGGGAGGGGGGACGAGACAGAGTGAGAGAGAAGAGAGAGAGAGAGAGAGAGAGAGAGAGAGAGAAATATCTATCTATCTATATATATATATATATATATATATATATACATGCATACATACTGGTGTATATGTCTTTATGTATACAGTACACATATATATACCAAAAGACACAAATATATATTCCTGTAAATTATATGTGGTATACATAATATGCTGGTGTGTAAATGAGAGAGAGAGAGAGAGAGAGAGAGAGAGAGAGAGAGAGAGGTCAGTGAAGAGAGAAGAGGAAGGGTGAAGGGTACTTGAGTAGAAGGGGGAGAAGAAGAAGAGAGAGAGAGGGAGAGAGAGAGAAGAAAGTCGTGAAGAGAAGGAGGGAGGGAGGGAAAAGGGAGAGGGAGAAGGAGTTGGAGGAGGGAGAGAAGTGTGTGTGGAGGAAGGTGTAGAGGACACTTAGGGAGAGAGGGAGGGAGGGAGAGAAGGAAAGAGGGAGGGAGGGAGAGGGAGAGAAGGAGGGAGGTACCTAAGAGAGTGAAGAAACCTTGAGATGTCAGTGGTGTGGGTGTGGGTGAGTGTGGGTAAGTGTGGGTGTGGATGTGGATGGGTATGGGTATGAATGGATGTGGGTGGGTGTTGGTAAGTGTGGATGTGAGTGGGTATGGTTGTGTGGATGTTTGTGGGTGTGGGTAGATGTGGGTAAGTCTGGATGTGGGTGGGTGTGGGTAAATGTGGGTAAGTCTGGATGTGGGTGGGTGTGGGTAAGTCTGGATGTGGGTGGGTGTGGGTAAGTGTGGATGTGGTTAAGTGTGGATGTGGGTGGGTGTGGTTAAGTGTGGATGTGGGTGGGTGTGGGTAAATGTGGATGTGGGCAGGTGTGGGTAAGTGTGGATGTGGGCGGGTGTGGGTAAGTGTGGATGTGGGCGGGTGTGGGTAAGTGTGGATGTGGGCGGGTGTGGGTAAGTGTGGATGTGGGCGGGTGTGGGTAAGTGTGTATGTGGTTGGTGTGGGAAAGTGTGGGTGTGGCTAAGTGTGGGTATGGGTATGTGTGGATGTGGGTGGGTGTGGGTAAGTGTGGATGTGGGTTAGTGTGGGTATGTGTGGATGTGGGTGGGTGTGGGTAAGTGTGGGTATGGGCAACTGTGGGTATGGGTGAGTGTAGGTATGTGTGAATGTGGGTGACTGGTTGTGTGGATGTGGGTGAGTGTGAGCACTGGATAAATGTGGATGTGTGTGTGTGTGTGTGTGTGTGTGTGTGTGTGTGTGTGTGTGAGAGAGAGAGGGGGGGGCAGGATGTGGGTTTGGGTGAAAGAGAAGATGTATGTGTGTGTGTGTGTGTGTGTGTGTGAAGGTGTAGGTGTGGGTGTAACCTAGGTGTGGGTGTATGAGGGAGGGGCCAGTGTGGATCATGTGGGGAGGGGGAGGGTGGGGGGTGCGGCAGGGGAGGGGAGGGGAGGGGAGGGGGAGAGGGGAGTGGAGGGGGTCTCTTCTGGCATTCTGACAAACTTTAGGGGATATGAGGGGGGAGGGGGAGGTAGGGAGGAAGAAGGAAGAGGAACAGTGAGAGAGAGAGAGAGAGAGAGAGAGAGAGAGAGAGAGAGAGAGAGAGAGAGAGAGAATTTACTGGTATAGACTTCAATCATATCCACTCACGTCTTTCCATTCATTTGTCTATTAATATATCTATCTCTGTTTATCTACCCACCAACAGATCTGACTATCTATCTATCAATCAACGGAGAGAGTTTTGTGATATGCAGCTCGATTCAATTATTACTATTATTATATCTGTGAGTATCTATGTCAATCCATGTATCTGCAATCCAATCTCGCCATTCCTACCAAGTTTTCTCACACACCTACCCAAACCAAAACATATCTACCTATCTACCCATCAATCTAACACCACATCCATCAAACTACCCCTACCCATACCTATATCTACCCATCAATCTAACACCATACATCCATCAATCTACCCCTACCCATACCTATATCTACACATCCATCTAACAACATACATCTATCAATCTACCCCTACCAATATATGTAACTACCCATCCGTCTAACACCTTTTTCTTTCCTTTTCAGATGGCAGTTTTGTTCATCATTAAGTCACTCCCAAGTTAAGCCC
>NC_137010.1:31657968-31760468 GCF_032717465.1 Coenobita brevimanus
CCTTTTAATGCATTTTCTAATCTTTCTCGCTCTCTCTCTCACACACACACACACACACACACACACACATCTTTTATGTATTTTCTAATCTCTCTCTCTCTCTCTCTCTCTCTGTTTTCTTCAGCGGTCCTATTTAGCCAATGCTACCACCATTACTACAACTACCACCATCACCCCAACTACCACCATCGCCACAACTTTCTCGACCACCAAAACCACCACCATCATTACAAGTATCTCAGCACCATCACTACCACAACTACCAGCATCGCTACAACTTTCACAGGCACTATCACGATCGTAACTTCAATAACCACCATCCCAACTACAACCACAACAACATCACAACAATCATTCCTTCAGGTATCATCCCCAGCCCAACTTATCATCACTACAATCACAACAACCATCACCACCACCACCACAACAGCAGCTTAGCACTACCACCTACACAACCACAACTACCATTCTTACCACTGCCAGTACGACCTACCACTACCACCACCACCACCACAACCATCCCCACCACAATTCCCACACCCTCATATTTACTATAACCACAACACAAACCCCTTAACAACCTACCCTATCTCACCACTGCCACCACCACAACCTCACCTACCACCATTACCACCACCACTACCTACCACCATCCTAGCCCCCACTACCACCATTATCACAACAACTAGGCCTCCACCAACTCCACCAACCACAACCAGCAACTCCACCAACCACAACTACCATCACCACCACCACCACAACTACCACAACTACCACCATCGCGGACCCACCCAGTCGGAACGTACCCAGGGTCAGCATGATGGGGGGGAGGAGGGGGGGAGGGGAGGGTAGGGGTGAAGGAAGGAAGAAGAAAAGGTGAAGGGAGAGAAGATGAAGGAAGGGGGGAGAAGGGAGAGAAGATGAAGGAAGGGAGGAGAAGGGAGAGAAGATGAAGGAAGGGAGTAGAGAGGAAGGAGGGGAGGAGGGTGGGAAGGAAAATACACAAAGGAAGAAAGAGAAGGGAAGACTGGAAGAGGAAAAAAAATCAGAAAGCAGAATGAAATGAAGGATGGAAATAGAGAAGGAAGGAAAGAGATGTTAAGACAAAATGATGATAGAAGGACAAAGGAGAGTGGAAGAAGAAAAAGGGAAGGACAGAAGAGGAAGAAAGAGTGGAAGAAGAAAGAAGGAATAACAGAGGAGGTAGAAAACGAAAGAACGAAATGCACAGAAAAAAAATGGATAACAAGAAAAACGAGAGACAAAAATAAGAAGAAAGAATGAAAGAAGCCAAACAATAGTGAAAGACAGAGAAGAAAGACCAAAGGAAAAAAAAAAGAAAAAAAAGTGAAAAGTTGATTCTTTCTCAAAAATCTGAACTTTTTTCGACACCCCCCCCCTAAAAAAAAAAAAAAATCTGTGGACCCGCGCTATTAATGGATATTGTTTACAACCCCTTCACTACGAGGCGGTTTCTTCTTAGGCTGCATAAATTGGCCTGGTAGTAGTAAAGACAAAATAAATAAATAAAAGTAAAGCGCTGTCAGGTTCAGTGCGTTAACGTGCTATGATGATGATGATGATGATGATGATGATGATGATGATGATGATAATAATAATATCATCATCATCAATAGTACTTCCAGCTGTAGTAGTAGTAGTAAAAATGGATTACTAGGAGAGAGAGAAAGAGAGATAGAGAGAGAGGGAGGGAGGGGGGGGGAAAGGGAGAGAACATGAGGGAAAGGGAAGAAGAGAAGGGAGGTATGGGGAGAGAAGGGGGGAACGACAGATAGGCAATAAAAAAGGGGAGAGGAGGGAAAGGAAAGGGAGGGGTGGTTGATGGAAGGGAGGGGCAGGGGGAGGGGAGGGGGAAGAGAAAGTTAGATAAAGCAAGATAAGGAAGGGGATGTGGGGAGGGGAGGGGGTGTGGGGGAGAATAATGAGGAAAATGAGGAGGGGAGAAAATAAGGAGAGGAGGGGGAGGAGAATTAGGTAAGGGGTATAAGTGGGGAGGGGAGGGAAGGTTCAAGGGGAGAAAAATGAGAGAGAGAGAGAGAGAGAGAGAGAGAGAGAGAGAGAGAGAGAGAATGGAAGGGGAAAAGAGGACAGGATTGAAGGGAATGGAAGGGGTGAGAGGGGGAGGGAAGGCCAGGGGAGGGGGAGGGAGAGTGGGGGTGGGGGGAGGTGGGGGGAGGTGGGGGAAGGGTCGTGAGTGAGACCTAAAAGTCGTGAGTCACTGCTGGGGAGGGGAGGGGAGGGGATGTGGAAGGGGGAGAAGGAGGAAGGGGAAAGGAGGAGAGAGGGGAACGGGAGGGGAGAAAGGCAAGGATGTGGAAAAGGGACGGAAGGAGGGATTGGAAGGGAGATGGGGTGAGGGGGAGGAGGGAACTGGAAGAAGAGGGGAGAGGTGGAAAGATGAGGAAACGAGGAACGAAGGATAGGAGAGGGAAGTGTGAGAGGGAGGGAGTGGGAAGGGAACTGTGAGAAGAAGGAAGAAGAGGGAATGGCGTGGGGAAAGGAGAAGAGGTACAGGAAAGGGAGGGAAAAGGGGAATGGGAAGGTGAGAAGGGGAAGAATGTGAAAAGGGGGAGGAAGGGAGAGGGGAGAAAGACCTATTACTGTGAAGGAAATGATGGATGTGGAGAGGGAAGGGGGAGAAAGAAAGGGGGATGTGTAGAAAGGGGAAAGAAGGAAGTGAAGGGGAAGAAAAAATGCCGACAGGGAAGAAGGAAACGAAGGAGGTAAGAAGAAAAGAAGAAAAGTGTACAAGGAAGAAAGGTATGTGCAAGGGAGAGGGAGGAAGAGCAAGGGATGGGGGGGAGGGAGGACAGAGTAAACATGAGAGAGAGAGAGAGAGAGAGAGAGAGAGAGAGAGAGAGAGAGAAACGATGAAAGAAGTGAGTCGGGAATAAAAAAGGAAAAACGAAGAGTGAAGAATAGAATATAAAAAGAAATCTCATAATAATAATAATAATAATAATAATAACAAAATCGCTAAACCAGCACAGGTGATGGCAAACAAGAGGCCGTCGCATACCACATTGCTGGTCAACCTCAGACGCGCACCGCGGGGGTGGGGTCAAGAAAACTGCGCCGCTGTGGGGTTGACCTTACACCCACAACCTTCATATTTGACAGGCACGATCTCTTAGGCATGACAAATGTTTACACCAAATTTCGTTACGATACTCCAAATGATTTATGTGCTATCGTGGGTTTTATAATTTGACTTGTAGTTGGCATAGATTTCATAGCCTCTTTTTCTTAAGCCATTTATTCTTCACTGCTCTTAAAATATCGTCCTTTTTGTTAGTGGCAGCTGTTTAATATGGACTGAGGTAACAAAGACATGGTAAAGCGTTAGATGCAATATAAACCGCTGAGGTCAATTACACGACATCTAAAACAAGAATATGGTCCAATGCGGAAGACAGCCATCACAGCCTCCATTCTCAGCCTTAACTACTACACTACGATGGCGTCTTCAGTTCATTGCTATTGCCTCCATGGAACTTACTTCAGCGTAGGAGAGACTTTCCGAACTGGAGGGGTTGGATATAGCCTTCTTTAACCCCTACACTGCAAGCTGGATGAAATCGTCTGGAGGGCAAGAATAGGAAGAAAAACACGTCACCAGCTTGAAGGGGCCAAGTTTGCTTTTACAATCAGCCAAGCCAAACACCGCCTCACACCTCGAAGGCCCGGGTTCTAGGTGGCACAGGGGGGTTCGTTGCATCTCTCCCTCAGCGATTTATTTTGCATATTACACCACGACTTAAGTGTGCTATTTATATCGTTTTAGTGTCGACACTATTTGAGCCAATAAAAGACGGGAGGAAAGCTGAGGATGTGTTATACGCAGAATAAATCGCCAGGGAGTGGTGTTAGGGAATTTTCAGAGCCACTTGGAATACGACACTAAGAATTTCTCCTGGTTGGTGTGTGAAAATCCCCAACTGCATCCCACAATTTGCGTCCCTCAACAAACTTGTACCACATCATTTTGGTTTCCTGGACTAACACTCTCACTGATCCAAACCTAACTCGTACCTGAACATCCAGGTGATTTTTGTGCCGTTATCTCTCTCTTTCTGTACAGGGATGCAGGGAAATTTTTGTACCGTATTCATTCAAAAGAAGCCCCGCCTCAGACCTACATGAAATCCCGTCACACTCGTATGAATCCCCGTCTCATCTGTAAGAATCCCCGTCTCACACCTGAATGAATCCCCTTTTCACTTGTATAAATCCAAGTCTTACACCTGTATGAATCCCCGTCTCACACCTGTATGAATCCCCGTCTCACACCTGTATGAATCCCCGTCTCACACACGCACGAATCTTTTGGGGATCACATGGAAATTGTTAATCCCATCTTCATATTATAAACCTCAATTTGTAACAGCCTTCTCACCGATCCGTGGCAAAATTCTACCACATTATCTCGACGCCTGTTATTATATACCACTGAAGTCTGATCCAATTATACAGGTACGCTCGGCTATTATAATCAGTTAATTGAAACACCGCCTCACACCTCAAGGGATCAACTAGCTAAGCACTAACCCTCCCCGACAGTTCATATTTCTCATTGGATGAAAATGGACTGGAGTTAGGTCTGAATACTTGCTCCACGGCAGATTTTTTTAAAGGTGTAATATTTTCCCATAAGGTGAATAAGACAATCACGTGTTGGCGTGGATAATAAACTGCGTGCATCCAACAGCTGCGGAGTTGAGATGACCTTGCCACCAAAGAGTTCTCCTCAGCATTAACGAGACCTTTATTAGAGGGAGGGTTGGAAGTGTCTTTATTAACCCTTTCAGCCCGAGGAGTCTTTCAGAAACAGAACACACTCACCTGAGATTAGCCCTAATAAAGTACAAATTACGACCTCGGCTGGAGTGTTAAATTATTTTGGACCTCCATTTTTTTTTTCTTTTTTTTCTACCTACACATGATTTCGGTCAACCTGAAGAACAACCCATCATAGAGGAAGGGTTAAATACACGAGCAAACGTTGATGAAATGGCTAAAAATGGGTTAAAGAAAAAAAAAGGAGAGAAGAATGAAAGAATGGTAGGACGGAAGGACAGAGGGAAGAAACAGAAGGGGAAGATTATGGCAGGGTACAGGAGGAAAGATAACAGGGGATGGAACGGGAGAAGAATGAGGAAGAAAAAAATTATCGAAGAGGAAAGATAGGATAGGGAAAAAAATAGGAAGAGAAAGTTTACAGAGGAGAAGAGGGAGAGAGCAGGAAAGGAAAATCTGACGAAAATGAGAGAGTTTGAAGGCAAATACAAGGAAAAGACTGATAGGAGGGAAGGTAAATGGAAGAGATAGGGGACCAAAAATTATGGGACTGGAGCTTAAGAAAGAAAAAGAAGAGATAGGATGGAAGGAAAAGGGATGAGAGGGAACGAAGAAAGAGTAAGAGAAATAAAATCAAAAGAGGCAGAAGGAGATGGAAAAATGGAAGAGAGGGAGGGGAGAGAAAGCTATAAATGGATAGAGAAGGGAGGAATGAGGAAAGAAGAAAAATGGGTGAGGAGAAAAGTTAAGAAAATTATAGAAGAAAGAAAAATGGGGGCGAGGAGTTAAAAAAAAAAAAAAAAAGGTGAGAGAGAGAAAAATGAGAGAGAGGGAAGGCAGGAGAGAAGGTAGGTATAATTATCTTTCTCTTGCCTCCTCTCCCTGCCTTCTCCTCCTCCTCCTCCTAATTTTCTCCCTCCCCCCCCCTGTGAATTGGACACGCCCTCTCTTCCTTCCTCCTCCTCCCCCCTCCTCCCCACCATGACCCTTCCCTGCCTGCCTGCCTGTCTACCTATCTGCCTGCCTCTCCCTTCTCTCTGCCTGACTGCCTTTACCTCCTCTCCTACCTGTCTCTCTCACTTTATTCTCTACTCCCATTGCGTGTTTCTTTCATCATACCTGGCTTCATGTCTGTCTGTCTACCTGTCAACCAATCTATCTAACTGTCTGCCCATCAGTCTATCTTCTATCTTTCTGTTCACCTTATACTCTGCTTGCAAGCCTGCCTCTCCAATCTACTTAGCTGTCTGCCTCCATCTTCTTGTCTACCTGTCTCTCCGACCTTATTCTCTACGTGCACACCTGTCTCTTCCATTTTCTCTGCCTGTCTTTCTACCTGTCTGCCTGCCTCTTCCTTGTCGCTGCCAGCCTGCATCTATCTTCCGTTCTACCTAGCTCCCCCATCTTTTCTCTACCTGCCTGTCTGTCTCTCCCATTTTCTCTGCCTGACTTAATACCTGCTTGTCTGTCTACCTGTCTTCCTGCCGCTTCCGTCTCCTCTCTCTGCTTCTTTCTTCTTTTCTACTTGTACACCTAACCCATCGTGTCTTATTATTTCTGTCTACCTTTCTGTGTGCCTGTCTGTCATCCTCTCCTTTCTTATTATGTCTGCCTTTCCTTTTACCTACCTGTCTACCTGCCTGCATTATTACCTGCCCTACTACCCTTCTACCTACCTAATTACCTTCCTACCCTCCTACCTATCTATTAATATTCTCATCTACCCACTTATCAATCTACCTGCATTCCTATGTTCTCATCTCTCTCTCTCTCTCTCTCTCTCTCTCAAGCTAGCAAACTTGTAGTATTAGTTGAACAAGCTCTCTCTCTCTCTCTCAAGCTTGTGGTATTAGTTGTACACGCCCTCCCTCTCTTCTTTCCTCCTCCCTCCCTCCTTCTCTCCCTCCCTCCTCCCTCTGACCAGACCGTTGTAAGCTTTAGTGGGTTGAATGACTTTGCACCTGTTCCATCTCTCTTCCTTCGCTCCTATCTCTATTTTCTCTCCCTCTCTCTTTATTTTCTTCTATCTCACTTCCTTGTCTTTTACCTCTCTTCTTTCCGTCTCTCTTCCTTCGCTCCTATCTCTATTTTCTCTCCATCTCTATTTATTTCCTTCTGTCTTGCTTCCTTCCCTTAACTCTCTTCTTTCCGTATCTCCTGTCTCTCTTTCCTCACTATCTCTCTTCCTTTTCTCCTATCCCTGTTTTCTCTCCGTCTCTCTCACTTCCCTTTCATCTTCCTTGCGTCTCTCTCTCTCTCTCTCTCCCCCTCTTCCTTCTTCATCTTCCTTTCTTCTCTCCTCTTCTTCCATCTGTCATTTCTGTCTTCTTACTATATTTTCCTATCCACGTTGCTTGTTTTCTCTTTCTCATCTCCAGGTCTTGTCTCTAATATCTTTCTTTCTCTTCCTTTTCTTTGATATATCTATTTTCTCTCCACTTCGTCTCTCTCTCTCTCTCTCTCTCTCTCTCCTGTATTGTAATTTTCTTTACGTCTACCTCTTTCCGTCTCTTCCTTTCTTCATTTCCATTCTCTTTCTCATTCTCCGTTCTTCCTTTTTTCCTACCTCTTATTTCCCCCCCCCCTCTCTCTCTCTCATCCTTCCCCGTGCTTCTACTCATTCCTCACCTCTCTCTCTCTTCTTCCCTTCCCTTCTCTTCTCTCCGGTACACCTCCCCTCCCCTCCCCTCCCCTCCCCCTCCCTGACCTGGAGCGTAACACCCCACGTAGAGACTGCACCTCCCCCCTCCCCCTCTCCTCCCCCTCACCCCTCTCCTCCCCCTCCTATCACAATCGCTCCCCCCTCCCTCCCTTCTAACCTGTCTCTCCTGCATCGTCATTATCTCTCTCTCTCTCTCTCTCTCTCTCCATTACTGTTCTTTTCTTTCGTTTGTTCTGTTTCTCACCTCATTCTTTCCTTCACCTGTCTCTCTCTCTCTCTCTCTCTCTCTCTCTCTCTCTCTCTCTCTCTCTCTCCAGTAAATTTATGCATATTTATCAATCTATTTATCTTAAGTAGTTTGATTGAGTATGTGTGTGTGTGTGTGTGTGTGTGTGTGTGTGTGTGTGTGTGTGTGTGTGTGTGTGTGTGTTGCAATAACAGGTAAGTAGAAGTGAGTGCGTTGTGTGCAGGAGATTGCTTGCACCATACATGTTGAGTGCAGAGTTGAGTGCGTAGGAGAGTTGACTGTGGCTAGGAGCGTTAAATGAGAATCCGGTGTGTTTAGTGCGTCCGTAAATGTTGCGTGCGGATAAAGAGGTGAACGTGCTTGAGTGAGTTCAATGTGGTAAGTGAAACTGGGGTTCGGCAGGAAACTGAGTGCGGCAAGTCCTGGCGAGGCTGAGTGGGTGCCAGTGTTGAGACGGAGTGAGTGCGTTGAGAGAGGCTTGAGTGCGTGCCAGTGTTGAGACGGGTTGAGTGCGTTGAGAAAGGCTGCGTGCGTGCGAGTGCTGAGACGGCGTGAGTGCGTTGACAGAGGCTGAGTGCGTGCGAGTGTTGAGACGGGGTGCGTGCGTTGAGACTGAGTGCGTGCAAGTGTTGAGACGGGGTGAGTGCGTTGAGAGAGGCTGAGTGCGTGCAAGTGTTGAGACGGGGTGAGTGCGTCGAGAGACGCTGAGTGCGTGCAGTGAAGTAGGGGTGAGTGCACTGAGACTGAGTGTGGGAGCGTTGATGGACTGAGTGAGAGTGCGTCGATAGAGTGCAAGTGTGGTGACAGAGTATGAGCATTTGGTTAACTGCCTGGGCGTTGACATACTGAGTGCAAGTGAGAGCGTTGAAAGGGTGCGTGCGAGCGAATGAAAGCGTTGAAAGGGTGCGTGCGAGCGAATGAGAGCGTTGAAAGGGTGCGTGCGAGTAAATGAGTGCGTTGAAGAGTGCGTGTAAGTGATTGAGTGCGTTGAAGAGTGCGTGCAAGTGATTGAGTGCGTTGAAGAGTGAGTGCAAGTGACTGAGTGCGTTGAAGGAGTGCGTGCGAGTGAATGAGAGCGCTGAAAGGTTGCGTGCAATTGCTGTGAAAGGCTGAGTGTTTTGAGTGCGAGTAAAGGTGATGAGAAGCTGAGTGCGTTGATGAATGAAAACTGAGAGCGTCGACAGCATATGAAAGTTGCGTGCGCTGGGAAGTTGCGTGCGATAACTGGAGGTGAGTGCATGTACCAGTTACGTGCAGTGAGTCTCAATGGCGGCTGAGTGCGTGCAAGAAATGAGTGTGTGCTGAGTGGTGAGGGGGGGCGGGGGAGGAGCCTGGGTGAAAGTTGCGTGAGGCTGAGAGGCAAGTGAGTGTGGGTGAAAATTGTGTGCGTTGAGTGAGGTTGACGGCTGAATGAGTGGAGTGAAGCTGAAATATGGGTGGATATGAGTGCGTTGACTGGAAGGAATGCACGCCGAGACGAGTGCGTTGCAGTTAAGAGTGAGGTGAATGCAACAGGATTTAGCGTGCGTTGAGTTGGGTGAGTGAGTTGCTGGTGAAGATAGCTGAGTGGGTTACCGAGTGCGTGTGTTGAGTGCGTTGGGGGAATGGGGTAACTGGGTTGAGTGCGCTGACCTGGAAGAGTGCGTGGGTTGAGTGCGTGGGGTGGGTGTGAGTTCGTGCGTTGAAAGGGCTGAGCTGAGTGATTGCGTTTAGTGCATGGGTTATACGGTCTGAGTGAGTGCGTTATAAGAGGGTCATGGTGGGTGAGTGCGTGCGTGTGTTGGCTGAGTGGGAGAATGAGTGCGTGCGCTGTGGTAACTGCGTTGAGTGAATGGGTTGTTGGTGTGTAGTTGAGTGCGTGCGGTTGAGTACATGGTGTGAGTAGGATTGAGTGCGTAAGTGCATTGGCAGGGCAGGGGCTGAGTGCGGGCGTTGAGCGAGTGAATGAGTAAGAGGGGTTAGTACGTGCGTTGAGTGAGTGAGGGGGTTGAGTGCGTGGGTCGAGTTGAGTGAGTGCGTTGAGTGCGCGGCGTGAGGGGTAATTAGGGTGTGCACTCGCCCGCCCAGAATAAATTGTGGGTGATAATTGTGCGGTGCGGTAATGGTGGGGTGGCAGGCAGGCGGGGAGGCAGGCAGGCAGGCAGGTTGGGAGACAGGCAGGCAGGTAGAGAGGTAGGTAGGTAGATCGGTTTGTAGGCAGGGGGGTTGGTAGGTAGGCAGGTAGATAGGGTTGACTGGTTGGTAGGTAAGTAGATTGGTAAGTATGAAAGTAAGTTGACTGACTTGGTGGTTGGTTGGTAGGTAGGTAGGTAGATAAGTAGGCAGGCAGGTAAGTAGATAGGTAAGTAGGTTGGTAGGTGGGTGGGTAGGAGAGTGGGAGGGTGTATGGATGCACAGACAGACAGGCAAGCAAGCAGGCAGGTACGTAGATTGGTGCACGACAGACAGACAAGCAAGCAGACAGGTAGAGAAATAGTTAGGTAGGTAGACTGGGATGGAGGATATAATGAGACAGGCAAGTAGATGAGTTGACAGTGGGTAGGTAGAGGTGAATGTGAGAGGCAGGTAGATGGGCTGACAGTGGGTAGGCAGAGGTGAGTGTAGGCACTGTACGGAGGTATACGGGTGGACAGGAAGAAAGTAGACAGGTAACAAGGTAAACAGGTGGGTAGTTAAACAGGCATGAAGGATAGCAGACACGGGGACGCAGCTAGGACGGCAGGTAGGTACGGGTACATAGACAGGAAGACAGGAAAAAATGTGAGTAGGGTAGACAAGTAGACAGGAGAGCACATACCAGCAAAAGATAGGTAGGCAGAGAGGTAAGAGAAGTAGTGTGACAGAAGGATGTGCAGTCAAGGAGGGAGGCAAACAGACAGAATGGTAGGTCGGTAGACAGGTAGACAGAAAGGTATGCAGAGAAGCAGGCAGACACGTTGGAAGGTAAAATAGGTAGGTAGGTAGGTGGGTAAGCAAATGGGATGATAGGGAGACAGGAAGGTAGAGTAGACAAGACAAATAAGCACGTAGATGGACAGGAAGACGGTGGTAGGTAGAAAACTTCTTGCAAGCTAAGCTGGCAGATATAAAGGTAGGTGGAGGGATAGACAGGTAAGTAGAAAGATCAGCAGATAGGCCGCAAGGAGGGGGACAGACAGGTAGCTGGATAGAAAAGTAGACAGGCATAATTAAGTAGGTAAAAAGGAAAGGTGGTTAGACAGGCGGATAAGAAGAAAACAGATAAAAAGGTAAATCAAGGTATGTAGGAAGGTAGGCAGACACGAAGATAGGGTGGTAGGTGCCGGGTAGATGAAAAAGGTGGGCAAGTAAGTAGGTAGGCAGGTCGACGGGAGGGAGCTAAGTCAGAGGGAGGTCGACAGGCAGAGATGTAATAAAGAATGTGATGAAGGGGATAGTATGCCTTCCTTCTTGCCTATCTTCCTTCTTACCTACCTCCTATTGGACTAGCTTTCCTACCTACCTACCTACCCACATTCCGTACTGCCTCGTTGCCTGCCTATCATCCTGCCTGCCTCGATGACAGCCTTCCTGCCTTCTTCCATGCCTGCCTATCTTCCTTCCTGCCTGCCTAACCTCAGCAGGCAGGCAGGAAGGCAGGTAGAGAATTTCGGGACGTGGCAGTGAGACAGACACAGACAGACAGGCAGACAGACACACTGAGGTAATAACACACACACACACACACACACACACACACACACACACACACACGTTTAAAACAAACCCTTCTATATATCGACCCATACATAAATACATACAATTATCGCCACTACATTAATACAGCCTACTACAAAAGCTTCACTTCACAGATACACACGCATGCATTTAAATGGCCTACATACGTATGAATTACATACATACATACGCACATACATACACTTTAAAAGTAGATACATGTATACCATAAACTACATACACTCGTGTGTGTGTGTGTGTGTGTGTGTGTGTGTGTGTTGCATTATATATATGCACACAGATGTTTAATAAATGCACACACTGTTAATTACACATCTACGGTACATACATACACACGCCTACATAGACACACGCAGATGTTTAAACGAATACACACACACACACACACACACACACACACACACACACACACAAACCATCCAATGTCTTCGGTAAACATAAATTATAAATGTCCTCTCTCTCTCTCTCTCTCTCTCTCTCTCTCTCTCTCTCTCTCAATTATATTTTTCTCCCTCATTTACCCTCGTAATTCCCTTCCTCCCTTTCTTCCTCTCTCACAAATCTTCCTCTCCCCCTCCCCCTCCCTCCCTCATCACTCTTATCTCTCTCTCTCTCTCTCTCTCTCTCTCTCTCTCTCTCTCTCTCTCGTTTCAATATTTCATATTCTTTCTTTATTCATTCATTCTTCTTCCTTGACTCCTCTCTCTCTCTCTTCGTTCCCCTTTCCCCTCTCCCTACTTCTTTCCTTTCTCTCAATCCTACTATCTCTACAATTCCTTCCCCCATCCCCTTCATCCTGTTCCTCCCTCCCACACTCTTTGCTCCCTTCCTCTCTCTCTCTCTCTCTATCCCCCCCCTCTCCTTCTCTCACCTTGCCCCTCCTCTCCTTCCCTCCCTCCCCTCGGTCTTACACATAATTTAACTCTTTCCTCCCTCCTCCCTTCCCTCTCTCCCTTCCTTTCCTCCTCTTCCTTTCTCCTTTATTCTTCTCCCTTCCCTCCTACTTTCTCCCGTACTTCCTTTATTTTCATTCATTTCTTCCTGTTATTTTGTACGTCTCTCTCTCTCTCTCACTCACCACCAAAACGTCATTTCTCACTCCCCCTCCCATTCTTTATTCCTTTTATAGTATTTTCTTTCACTTCCCTCCTCTCTCTCTCTCTCTCTCTCTCTCTCTCTCTCTCCAAAACGTTCTCTTGGCCTTTTCCTTTCTGCTCCTTTTCTCCTATTCTCTCTCTCTCTCTCTTTCTCTCCAAAACGTTCTTTTGGCCTTCTTCCTTTCTGCTCTTTTTCTCCTATTCTCTCTCTCTCTCTCTCTCTCTCTCTCTCATTACCTATGAATGGAGACCCACCCACCACCTCGTCCGCAAGGGGGAGGAGGTGAGAGAGAGAGAGAGAGAGAGAGAGAGAGAGAGAGAGAGAGAGAGAGAGAGAATGCAAGCCCACAGGGAAGGGAAGAATTGACGATTTTTATTGCTGTTGTTTGTTTGTTTACTTGTCCTTGTTTACCTGTGTTTGTTTTTGAAAGCTGGCTATTAATAATCAGCCTTTTTATTACAATCTTTATTTATTCACATCTTTATTACACTACTCTCTTTCTGGCTCCTTTTCCTTATTTCTGTGGAGGGGGCGCCTATCATCCACTCATTCAATTTAGCGCTACTTTCGGCTAACTCTACATTTAAGTGTTTTTTGTATTCCAGGAAGCCATATAAAACACTCGCTGGTAATCACGTAAAAAAAAAAAAAAATATGGACGCCTGGTGGTTTAGTGGGTTATGACGCTTGGGTTTGTATATAAGGGTTGGTTGGGGATTACTGCTTACATTATGCTACTCAGGGATGGGGGAGGCTGGTCACGCTGGCCTTAAATGTCGGTAATGAGTGGCTTATCCCAGGAACCTTACATTACTGACAGGGCAAAAAAAAAAAAAGCAGTGTTTTATTATCATTATTATTATTATTGTTATTATTATTATTATTACTATTATTATTATTATTTCGGGCCCCTCTTTTACTTATGGCAAAAGATTATTATTATTATTATTATTATTATTAACACGACCCACTACTAATTTACCTCAACTCAGTTATAATTAAGCAGTGTAATCAATTAATTTGGATAAGAACTTCCTACCTATCATCACTTACACTCACCCAATCATTAGCTTCACTCACAATATTCACACACACACACACACACACACACACACACACACACACACACACACACACACACACACACACACACACACACTCTCTCTCTCTCTCTCTCTCTCTCTCAACTCCGCCTAACTGCTGACTCGGGGTAATTTGCCGGTTAATAAGCCCTTCAGTATTTAACATTTAATTCCCACTACCGTCCAATGCCCATAGTCACCTTAGGAGAGGCTACTGTCAATCTTAATAAGTTATAAGGAATCTTCAGCACCTCCTTCAAGAACAGGATGTCCTTTTTACCGATTTATTTATTTACTGATATTAAGGAGCCGTGATTATAAACAAAATTACTTTCTTTAAAACCAGAACAATATTTTTCCTGTGCCTGAAGCCAACTGACGATTCTTAAAAGGCTTTGTAGAGTTTGAACCGATTTTCATGAAGGTGTGGAGTGTAACAGGTGTGGTTATAGAGGCCAAGGTGACGGGAGGAGAGGAAGCCCGAAAGACCGACACAACTGACTCACACTCAGGCTCTTAGAACCTGGTCTCACCTGAATAAATCCCTGGCGTTACCTGGAACACAATATTAAAGTTGTCCCGGCCATGGAAGGGTTATGTACAGTGATTTTTTTTTTTTACTATACTCTTGTTACCAGTGTGTCCCATTCTCCTTGACTAAATACAATTGTATGAAAACAGGAAGTAAATAAATAAAGCGGGTCATCTCAGGCACGCAGTTAAAACGAGGAGCAAGTCAATGAGGAAGGAAGGTCTAGAGGGGAAGAAAGGGAGGACCAAGAAGAAAATAGGAAATAAAGGAAATTATGTAAAGTACAAGAAGGAAGGTTTGGAGGGGAAGAAGGGGAAGGCTAAGAACGAAATAGGAAAAGAAATTGGGGAATATATGAGGGAAGGATGGAAGACCAAAGACAAGGTGGGAAATATTGGGAGACTGAGAAGGGAAAGACCGAGAATGAGTTGCGGGGGAGGGGGGGCACAAGGAAGTGCATGACGAAGGAAGGTCTAGCGTGGAAGGAGGGGAAGACCGGGAATGAGCCGGAGGGAAAGGGGAGAAGTATATGAGGGAGGGAGGCTTGGAGTAGTAAGGAGTTCTGCTGGAGAGGGTTATGATCGTATTAAAACAGTGTGTGCAAGAGTGTTGGCAAACCCTTAACACCTGACAATCATAAGAGATAGACAGATACATCGACTGACCAGCAGACAGATAAATGGATAGACGGATAGACATATTTTGCGGCCACCCGGTGCGAACTCTGCGTCTGCGCGTCTCACCAGAGCTGGATACGGGCGGTTTACCCTCTCAGTACGAGGACGCTTTTATTTATTTATTTATTCATTTTACTGGCTACCGCACGGACGAGTTGATGGCAGTTTAAGGGAGATCTCTTGCAGTAGAGGGGTTTGTGAGGCATATATCTAACCCCTACAGATCGAAAACCCTCCCCTAAGCTGAATAAAATTGTCTGGAGGCAGCAGGTATACAGTAAACCAATACGACATCGCAGTGAAGGGGGAGGTTAATTGGGGGTTCCGGATAACTGAAGTCCGTTAATTGGCCGGTTCCGGTTATTAAGTGGCCCGTGCTTCCGGATAATCGTAATTACACACCACTAATCCGGTTAATTGGGGGCCCCATCGCTAAAGGATGCAGTTCCGGTTAATCAAAAAGTCCGGTTAAGCGAGAAATCTGGTTAATCAATGAGTTCCGGTAATTGGATGTCACACGAGAATATGTCACCTCTTCAGCCCCAGGACGTCATTTTTTTTGGGGGGGGAGGGGGTTAGGTAGGCTATATCTACTCTCTTCAGTTCAAAAAATTTTATCCTGATCTGAAAAGGGTCATCTGGAGATAGGAAGAAATTAATGAACACAACATCAAGGTGGAAAACAATTGCTGATAAAATTTGTTCTTTCAGTGAACTACGCATCATACAATCACACGATCGATGCCGACAGGGAAAGGAAACAATTTAATGGAAATAAAATGTTAAAACTATCTTAGCTGTCCTTCAGATGTAGAAAAAAAAAAAATGCCACCACCATCACACCAGACCTAAGACACCATCAGCTTAATCCAGTCGAGACGGTGTGGTATGACAGCTTTCATTTTGATTGAGACTTAGTTAGAAGGGTTATATATTACTTTGATATTTCTCTTACTATAAGGGTTTTTTCCTGAGTAAAATCGTCTGGTGGTGACAAGAAAAAAATATCGGAGTGAAGGGGTTAGGCGGTGATAGGAGAGAGAGAGAGAGAGAGAGAGAGAGAGAGAGAGAGAGAGAGAGAATACATAAGAGAGGAAAAGAGTCGGATAAAAAAAATAATAACCTGGTGATTTTACCTGAAGAAAAAAAATTGCGTCATCGGGCTGAAGGGATTAAGACTTTAGCATCAACCAGAGTTCCGTTTCGTTGTCTATAAAAGATGAGAAATATTTTAACCACCAGTTTCGAGAAATAATATACAGTACATACTTTTTTTTTCTTTTTTTTTTTTTTTTTCCCGGTTAACTGAAGTATCCTGGACTGAGAGTGTTCGATTATCCGTATCCTGGAATGAACCCCTTACATCCGGTGACACTGCTGGTTCAATCCTCCTGCCTCCAGACGATTTTATTCAGCTTGGGAGGGACGTCTAGTAGTAAAGGGATTAATGAGTACTGTGTCTTAACCATCCACTTTAAAAAATCTTCCATAAGGTGATTGATGGTGTGAGGGTAACAAATATGAGATAAATTGCCATCGGGGTGAAGTGGTTTTCGCCCCTGTAGCAAGACAGGCCATTCCTTAAGACATCTGGCGGTAGTAGGAAGTAAGGTATAATAAAAAGTCCTCGTACTGAATGGATTAATTTTCTCCACTACCCGGACGTTAGGATCGGCAGGAATATTTGAATACCAGGCCGATTCTCTCTCTCTCTCTCCCTCTCTCTCAAAGCCTTTCGGTATTACATTCCCATCGCTACAGTGTTGTCTGTCCTACGTTAAGTATGAACATGAGGTAATAACAGGAATATTATTTATCCCACTTAGCGCAGTGACGTTGGATTTATAGTTTATTTTGGTTACCTCAGACGACTTCCTTCAGCTTAGGGAAGATTTGGGGGACTGGGGGAGTAAGAGCTGCCCTAACTCCTTGGCGAGATGTCTTACCGGAACTGGAGAAAGCCGTCTGGAGGTAGTAGGAATGAAATATACGTCGCAGCAGTGAAGGGGATAAAATATAATCAAACTGAAGGAATTATTTGTGTGTGTTTTTCATCCCTAAACAAGGAGGTGGAGTTCTGTGGGTGTCTAAGCTGAATGAAAGCATCTTAACGTAAATAACAGCATTTTAAGACAATAAACCATTTTAAGGTAATAAAGTACTTTATTTTATTGGGCAAGGTAATAAAACATCTTAAGGTAAAATGCATCTTAAGGGAATAAATCATCTTAAGGTAATAAGGTAAGGTAATAAAACACCTTAAGGTAAATAAAAGCCTAAACCATCTTAAAGTAATAAAGCATCTTAAGGTATATAAATGCATCTTAAGGTAAATACAAGCATCTGACAGTAGTAATAATACAACGTGTGACGTCATAATTCCCACGTTGTTTATTATGTACCTATCCCACCCACTATTAGTCTCTCCCCCCCCAAAAAAAAAAAATAAATAAAATAAATATATAAATCCCCAGATAAATAAAAGCATCTGCCGGTAACCACAAAAATTAAGACGTCCTCGTGGTGAAGGGGTGGATTTATCTCCCCCAAATCACCTGTCTCTGAGCCGGTCACCTTTTGCGGATTAATGGTTTAGCCAGGTATTTGGAGACTCAGGTTAATTACACCCTCCGGGATATCGCAAAACTCACAGCTATACCTTATCTCTCATCCAGCTAAATCTTATCTATCATCTATATTTATCTACCTGGTAATATGTATAAATATGTATACATCTATCTACGGTATCTTTCTACCTACCTATATACATCTATCTATCCTTCTGTATACATGTCTACGTATTTTTCGACCTGCCTATCTATATACATCTATCTGTGCTGTATCTTTCCTCCTTCCTATCTATATACAATTTATCTATCTGTGGTGTATGTATCTTGTCTATCTATCCATCTATATACATCTATCTATGGTATCTTTCTACCTATCTATGGTCTTTCTCTTCCACCTCGCTGATCACCCATGAATATACGAATATGGTTATCTATCTATACATCTATCTATGGTCTACATCCTATCTTCCTATAGCGCTGTTCATCCGTTCAATAGTGCCGGTATATGAAGCTGTTGGTGGTGGCCGGTGGTGATCATCATCCACTCACTTGATGTAGTGCTGCCTACTTCTTCCTTCACCTTTATCATTCTTTTTCTGTGTCTGCCCTCCTCTCTTCCTATTCCTCCCTTCTTTCCTGTCACTTTTTACCACTCTTCTTTCCTTTTCAGGTGGCTTTACATTGAGTGACAAGCCTAATGGTTCCCTGTAGCCAGGAAACCATTGACAACGCTGGGTGGAAACCATATAACCAACCCATTCGTGTTCCCTACGTGTCAACAAGTGGGTTGGCGGAGGGTTAGTGCCCCTCCCCGTAAAACAACTAGCTCAAACACAAACGGCCACCCCTTATGAGATTATGGCGTCTGGCTATGGATGGATAGATATGTAACTGTCTATCCTTACATAAATATCTCAATCAATACAGACCTGTTCATCCATTCTTAAATGCATCTATACAGCATATCCTTATACAACGCTCGCTATGTACCCAGTTATACATCATCCTATAGACTCATGCATAATATATATACACATCCATAATTACCACCACCGCACCTACCAACCCTGCAACCAAGACGACCATCACTACAACAACTACACACCCATTCAGTAGCTACCAACACAACTACCACCATTCCTACCACAACTACCACCACTGCAACCAGGAAGAACACCACCACAACCACTAGCCCCTCTACCATCACAACTGCCACAACCATTCCTACCATAACTGCCACCATTCCTACCACAACTACCACCATTCCTAACACAACTACCACCATTCCTACCACAACTACCACCATCCTCGGCACGAACCAACACTGCAACCACCACTTAACGACCCCCTACCAACCAGTCTACCATTACCACCACCCCGACATAACTACAACTACCACAACTACCACCATCGCCTCCACCCCTAAACCTATTAACAATTATAAACTTAGCCGCAAATAGGGAGGGTAGGGGAGAGAGGGTGGGTAGGAGGTAGGGAGGGAGGGAAGCAGGCTAGGCAGATAGATAGGGAAGGAGATAGGAAAGTAGGTAGAAGGATGGTTTTGTAGGTGTGTGTGTGTGTGTGTGTGTGTGTGTGTGTGTGTGTGTGTGTGTGTGTGTGTGACAGAGAGAGAGAGAGAGAGAGAGAGAGAATATGATAAGGAGGGTAAAAAGGGGAAAGTAGATTAAAATGAATATAAAGAACAGATAATAATAATAATAATAATAATAATAATAACAACAACAACAACAGCTGGCGACCACTGAAGTCATTGCACGGATCTGAGTTGAGGTTTCGTACTCACATAATGCCATTCAGGGACGAGCGAGGCTGGCCACTCCCCCGTCTTAAAAGTCGGAATTGAGCAACCTAGCCCCGGGTCCCTACGCTCCTGAAAGAAAAAGGAAAAAAAAGAATAAGATGATGAATGTATGGATGAATAAAAACCGCTCCATGTTATTATTATTATTCTATTTAGTGAATTTATTATTATTATTATTATTATTATTATTGTCATTACCGTTACTGTTCCATGATAATTTCCGACTCAGTGGTATTACCGTTGTCAAATATACCGGATAAGTAGGCTATTAATACCGGTATCTACTCCCCCCCCCTCCTACACCCCCCCCCCACAATACCACGTACATCTTTGACCGGTTTCACAAAAGTCTGCCTCAAACCTTCACTTTGGTCAATTTCCACATTTTTTCTTCTTCGTCTGCTTCTACTTTTCCTCCTCCTCCTCCTTCTCCACTTTAATATGTTCTTCTCTCCTCTTTTTCGTCTGTTTTTCTTCTTCCACTTTCATGTTGGCCTTTCCTCTCCTCTTCTTCCGCTTCTCCTCCTCCTCTTTATTCCTTCCCTTGCTCTCCTCCTCACTTCCTTCCCTTTCCCTTTTCTACACTCTCCCAACCCTCCTCTCCTCTTACCTTTACTCCTCTCTCACCTATTCCTCTCTCTCTTCATCTAGTCTCTCCTCCTCATTTCCTGCCCTTTTCTCTCTTCCTCTTTTCTACACTCTCCCACCCCTTCTCTCCGCTCTTCACGTCTTTCTTCTCTTATCTTTATATCTCTCTCACCTAGTTCCCTCTCTCTTCATCTCTTCTCTTCTCCTCCTGTCTTCATCTCCTATCTTCTCCCTCACCCCCACCCCCCTCAGGGCCACAAGGTAACCATTAACCGAACCCATTGCAATTAGCCTCTCTCATTGCCCTTCATTCACATCTTTCATTTCCTTCAATTCATTCATCTCACCTTTTCCTCATTCTCAAATCTATATTCTTCTGCTATTTTTTTTTTTTAGTCCATTTTTGCATTTTTTGTTTTTTTCGCATCATATATTTTATTTTTGCATCTGTATTTCCTTTTTTTTCGTATCATTGTTTTTTTTTTTCCTCCTTTTTTTGTTCCGTCGATCCCCCCTTTTTCGCACCCTGTTTTTTTCTTGATTTAATATTTTCTTTAATTTCGTTTAACATTACTTTTTCTCATTATAGCATTGTATTTTCTCGCTGACTTTATTTTCTATTTTATTATATTTAACACCTTTCTTAGTCTCAGATCGTTTTGTTTCTGTTTTTATTTCGTTTCATTCTTACCTGTTTCTTTAGCCATCCATATTATTTCTTATTTAATCTTCTAAATGTTTCCTTCATTCACTGATTTCATTTCTTATAATAATCCTTTCTTTTCTTTATCTTTCCTTCATTCCTCCAGTCCATTACTCACTTCTCCATATTCTTCTTCGTTCCTATTTTTTTCCCTCATTAACTTCCTTCCTTCCTTCCCACCGTTAATTATCTTCACCCTTCCTTCATTTAATAGCTTTGTTCCTTCATTACTATCTCTACTTCATCTTCCTTCACTCGTTTGTTCTTCCCTGGCTACTTGTCTCCAACCTCTTGCTTCCTTTCATTCATTTATTCATTTCTGTTCCCCGATCTTTCTCGTTCCTTCCTTGTTTCTTTTCCTCATTCATTCATCATTCCTTCATTATTTATCTCCATTCACTCTCTATTAAACCATTCATTTCTGTTCTTCATTTCCCCATATCTCTGTCATTTCCATTATTTTTGTCTCCTCTTCTGTTAATAGTCTGACCGTCTTTCCCTGCATATTTCTCTCCCTTCCTTCCTCTTCGTTGCTTTTTTCTCTTCGTTTTTCTATCTATCTTCTCCGTTCTCTGCCTTCTTCCTTTCCTTCTTATTCTTCTTCTTCCTCCTTCGTTCTCATCTCTCCAGGTCTTATCTTTCCTTCTCTACAGTTCTTACCCCCTTCACTGTTCTCATTTCTCTCCCATCCTCACCTCTTCCCCTCTCCTCCAGTCTCCTCTTTGCTTGTTATTCTCCCTTTTATTTTACCCTTTCTCTAGTCCCTTATTTATTTATTTATTTATTATTATTATTATTATCATTATTATTATTATGAATCGCCGCCATTATTATTATTATTATTATTATTGTTATTATTGTTATTATTATTATTATTACTACTACTACTGCTACTACTATTCATGTTATTGTTGTTGCACATCACCATAGCTCACACATTTAAGTCCGCATTATCACCATCATCATCATTATTATTATTATTATTATTATTATTATTAGGGGTGTATGGATGTCAAGTGTGGTGAGTAGGTTCGAATACCCAAGAGGCGGCTCGGGGTTACTTATAATGCCATCAGGGGCGTAGGGCGGTCACTTATTCTTCACTACTCTGAACAACGGTGGCCTAAACGTGGATAACTGCATGGTGAAGGGGATAACAGGGGACTGGTTATTATTATTACTATTATTATTATTATTATTATTATTACCGGTATTATTATTATTACCGTTATTATTATTATAATTATTACTACTGTTATTCCTCGCTAATACAAATACAATCGGCCCAACACATAAAGCATGGATATTAAAAAAGCAATTACCGATTCAATTCATCAGTTTAACAAAAATGCTTAAAAATGCAAATTATAATAGTTGTTTACAGGCCGCTCTCTCTCTCTCTCTCTCTCTCTCTCTCTCTCTCCTCTCTCCGGGTGTATAAAAGGAAATAGTGTAAGAGGGATATGTGAGCAGGAAAATCAAAGGGGAGAGAGAGAGAGAGAGAGAGAGAGAGAGAGAGAGAGAGAGAGAGAGAGAGAGAGAGAGAGAGAAATATTTATATAAAAAATGAAGCCAGAGGGAGGGAGGGTGGAAGAAGGGAGGGACTGAGTGGGTGAGGAATAGAGGGATGGGCGCGGAGGGAGGGGAGGGAGGAGGGAAGGAGAGGAGAGGGGCGAGACAAGGATGTATGAAGAGGAGGAGGAGGAGGAGGAGGAGGAGGACGAGGAGGAAGAGGAGAAGGAGGAGGAAGAGGAGGAGGAGGAGGACACTGATGGAGTGAAGGAAAAGAGGTGGGAATGGAGGGATGAAAAAAGAAGAGAGAAGCCAAATGATGGAAGGGGAAGGGGAAAGAGGAGGGGGAGCAATACTAGGGAGAGAAGAAGGAGGGAAGGCAAAGACAGGGAAAGGGAGGAAGAAAAGGGAAGGAAAGATCAAGGGGGGAGGAGGAAGAGGAGGAGGAAAGACAGAAAATGGGTGGGGGAGGAAGATTAGGGAGGCAGATAAAAGAGAGGGGGAAGAAAATGAGAAGAGACACAGGAGGGGAAAGACTGACGAGAACGGAAGGCAACAAGGAGAGGAAGACATTGAGGAGTGGAGGGAGGGAGGAAAACAGAGAAAGGAAGAGGGGGGGGGGAGACAAGTGAGGCAAGAAAGGGGGAGGGAGGAAAATAGGAAGACGGAGAGAGGAGGTAAAGGGGGGGCAGACTAAGGAGGGGGAGAGAGAGACGGAGGGAATTGAGGAAGATAAGGGAGGAAAAGAATACAGGTGGGAGGGAGAGGGGAGGAAAAGGAGGATGACAGAGAGGGAGAAAGGGGAGGAAGACAGATGGATTGTGGGCATGGAAGACTATGAAGGGAGAAAGAAGGAGACAGAGGAGGAGGAGGAGGAAGACAAGGAAGGGCGGTGAAGGAGGGAGGGAGGAAGAGGGGTAATGGAAGGACATAGTTGGGAGGGAAGGAGGAAGACAGAGGGAGGGAGGGAGGAAAGAGGAGGAAGACTAGGGAGGGAGTAAGGGAGGAAGACAGACAGGGTGAGGGAGGCAAGGACGGAGGGTAGGAAGGTGGGAAGGAGGGAGGGAGGGAGGGAGGGAGGGGAAGGACACAGGTGGAAGGGTGGTGGGAGGGGAGGGGAGGGGAGGGGGAGGGAGATTACTGATGCAGCCCCCAATGATGGTAATTTGGTAGAAATATACGACAAAAATTGGTGGGTAGTGGGGAGGATTTACTGGGAGGGAGGGAGGGAGAGGTGAGAAAGAGGGAGAAGTGTGAGGGAGTGAAGGACGGAGAGGAAAGAGGGAGGGAGAACCGAGAAACAGGGTGAAGGAGAAGGAAAGTATGAAGGAGTGAAGGAAAAGAGGGAGGAGTATAAGGGAAGGAGAACTGAAAAAGGGGGAGGAAAGGAGAAAGAGAGTGTGAGGGAGTGAAGGAAGGTGAAAGAAGAAGGGAGAGTAGGAAAAGGGGGGGTGGGAGAAAAGAAAGAGGAAGAGGACTGAAAGGATGAAGGAGAAAGACAGGAAAAAGGAGTGAGACGATGTGAAGGAGCGAAGGACAGGCACAGAGGACGGGGGAGGGAGGGATAAGAGAGAAAAAGGGAGAAGGGAGAGGGACAGAAAGGAGAAAAGAGTTGAGGGAAGGAAGGAGCTGAGGAGAAAAAAAAAAATAGTGAGGAAAGGAAAGACAGGGGAAGGGAAGGAGGGAGAAAAGTGAAGAAAGCAGTAAGGAACGAAAGGAGAAGAGTTGGAAAAGCACAATGTGAAGAAAAAAGACAAGTAAAAAGGAAGACGAGAAGACGAAAGGAAGGAAAGAAAGAAAGAAGGGAAGACAGGAAGAAAAGAAAGGAAGAAGGGAAGAAGAAAACAAGAAAGTAGTAGGTGGGAGGAGGAAGAAAGAAATGAGAGAGAGCGAAGTGTGACACAGAGAAAGAAGAGGAAGATAACGCAACTGTGAAGAAGGGAAGGAGAGAAGGAGAATGGAGGAAGAAAGGAAGGAAAGAATGAAGGAAGGAGAAAAGCAGGAAAGAAATGTGATACGTAAAAGGAAGGAGGTAGGGAGTGAACGAAGAAAATTACGAAGGGAGAGAAATGAAAGGGAGGAACGTAAAATGAAAGAAGGAAGGAAAGACGTGATAAAGAGGGCAATATCAGGGAATGGGAAGCAAAGAAATGAAGGAAAATATTTTATATTTACCTATTAACTTTATCTATCTATATGTCTATTTGAGAGAGAGAGAGAGAGAGAGAGAGAGAGAGAGAGAGAGAGAGAGAGAGTTTAAGGAAAGGGAGAGAACAAGGCCAGAGTATACTAAAACAGGGAGGGGAGGGGAGGGGAGAGAAGGGGAGATGGAGGAAAACTGGGGAGGGGGTGAGGAAGAAAGCAGAGAAAGAAAAGAGGGGAGAGAAAGAGGAGAAAAGAGGGAATGATGGGAGTTGGAGAGGGATAAGGAGGGAGGGAAGAGAGGAAAGGGTGAAAGGAAAAAAGGAGGCGAGGGGAGAGGAAGGGGAGGAGAATATTGTTGGGGAGGGGTCAAGAGGGGAGGGGGATGGGGGTGGGAAAGAGGAAGAGGGATCTGAGGTGAAGAAGGAGTGAGGGAGGGGAAGGAAGAGGGGAGGAGGAGGAGGAGGAAGAAAATGGACAAGATAAGAACAGGGTGAAGGGGAAGAAGGAGAGGGGTGAAGCGGCGAGGTGAAGGTCTGAAGAATTAAAAGAGGAAGGGAAGGAAGGGCTGGGGAGGGAGAAGGGGAGGGAGGGAGGGAGGGAGGGAGGGAGGGAGAGGAGGGGAGAGATAGAGATAAAGGAATTTGATGGGGAGGGGAGGAAGAGATGGAGGGAGTGGATAGGGAGAGAGGAGGGAAGGAATGGGAGAGGTAGGAACAGGCAGAAAGGGAAGGAATGGGAGAGGTAGGAACAGGCAGAGAGGGAAGGGGAGTGAAACTGGGGAAGGAGAGGAGGGAAAGATAAAGGGGGAAGAGTGGTGAGGAAGGAAAAGATGGAAGGGTAACAGGAGGGGGTGGAAGAGGTGGAGGGGGAGATTTAGGGGGAGGAATGGAGGGAGAGGGATAGAGAGGGAGCTGAAGGGGGGAAGGATAGAGGAGCAGGGGCAGGGGGAGGGGGAAAGAGCAGGGATGAGGGAGGGGGAGGGGGAGGGGGAAAGATTACAGCCACATCAGAGGTTGATAATGAAACATCTTGTCTCCCATGATGATACCCCTCCCTCTCTCCTTCTCTCCACCCTTACCTCCTCTTTCCTTCTCTCCCTCTCACTTCTCTTCTCTTCCTGTCTCCTTTTATCCCATCCACCACCTGTCTCCCTCCCTCCCTGCCTCCTCTTTTCTCATCTTCTTCCTTCCTTCTTTCTTCTCTTCCTCCTTCCCTCCTCTTCCTTTACTCCCTCCTTTTCTTCCTGTCTCCTTCCTTCGCTCCTCTTGTTCTCTCCCTCCCTTGTCTATAATTTTTCTCTTCCTGTTCTCTCTCTTATTTACTCCTTCCCTCCTTCCTTTTTCTCTCTTACTCCTTCCTTCTCTCTCCTCTCTTTTCTTCAAACCTTTTCTCTTTTCTTAACTTCATCTCTTCATCTTCCTCTCCTTCTCTCCCTCCTCTTCTCTTTCTTTCTCCCTCCCTCTCCGTTTACTGCTCAGTTTCTCTCCCCCTCCCCTCCCTTTCTCTCCTCTCCACTCTTGCCTTATCTCCCTTCCTCTCCTCTTTTCTTCTCTACTTTCCTCCACTCTCTTACTCCCTCATCTCTTCTCTGATTACCGTCTCTCTCTCTCTCTCTCTCTCTCTCTCTCTCTCAGATCATTAGTCATCTCTCTGATTTTCTCCTCTCCTCCCATTTCGTTAACCTCCATTTTCCCTTCTCTCTCTCACTCCTTATTCCTCTTTTCTCTTCTTACTCTCTTCATTACATAATTTTCTCCTCTTTTCCTCCCTCCTTCCATACCTTTACTCCTTTCTTTTCTTTTCTTCCATACCCTTATCCCTCTCTTTTCCTTCCCTCCCTCTCTTTCTCTATTCTCCTCCCTCTTCCCTCCATCTTCCTTCTCTCCCTCCTTCCCTTTTCTCCTTCTTTCTCATCTCTGTTTCCTTGTTTCTATGTCTTTCCTCTTTATCACTCTTATTCCCCCCTCCCCCCCGATTCCTTCATTTCTTCTTTCTCTCCTCTTCCTCCTCTCCTCTACCTTTCTCTCCTGTCTCCCCCAAATTAACCATATCCTTGCCTTTCCTCTCACCATATCCCTTCCTCCCTAACTTTCCCTCCTCCTCACCCTTCCTTCCTTCCTTCTTTTCTTTCCTCTTGCATTACCTTCATTGATATCGTTTCCCTCTCATTCCCCTCCTTCCTTCAATTTTCCTCTTATTCTTCTCCTCCTTCTCCTATCTTTCCTTTTGCTTCCCATCCTCCCCTATTCATATTTTCTCTCGCTCATGTTCTTCCTTCAATACTCTCTCCTTCTCCCTCCCTCCTTTATCCTATCCTCTCCTTTCCATTTTCCTTCATCGCATTCTCCTCCTTCCTCATTTCTTTCTTCATTCTCTCATTTCCTTCATTTTCTCCCCACTTATTCATTTTTTTTTCTCCCCTTCCTCTCCTTTCCATGTTATTATCTTCTTCCTTCATTCCCTCCCTCCTATCATTCCTCTTCCTTCCTCCTCCCCTCCCTCACCCTCCCTAACTCCATCCATCCATCATCAATCTCTCTCTCTCTCTCTCTCTCTCTCAAAGGGAAGAGGCGAGAGAGAACAAAGGAGGAAGAACGATTAAAGGGACGAAGAGTAAGAGAGAGAGAGAGAGAGAGAGAGAGAGAGAGAGAGAGAGAGAGAGAGAGAGAGAGTGGTGGCCATATGGAATTACTGAGTAGGATTTGGGGATTAGAGAGAGGGAGGGAGATAGGGAGGGAGTGAGAGGGAAAGGGAGAGAAAGGGCGGAAGAACAGGAAGGAAGGGAAAGCGAAAAAGAGGAAAAGGAACGAATATAATATGGACAGATGGAAAAGTAGGGAGAGAGAGAGAGAGAGAGAGAGAGAGAGAATGAGAAATGGAGTGAGTTTAGTTAAGATTCATTGTGGAGATATTTCTTATTCTCTCTCTCTCTCTCTCATTCCATTCTTCCTCTGTCTCTTGCACGTGTATGATCTTTCTTACGAATCTCTTTCCTCTCTCTCTCTTCTCTCTTTCGTTCCTCCAAATTACTCTCATTTTTTTTTCTTCCATTCACCCATTCCTTGCTCTCTCTCTCTGTCTCTCTCTGTCTCTCTCTCTCTCTCTCTCTGTCTCTCTCTGTCTCTCTTTCCCATTCCTTTCTTCCTCTGTCTCTCTCACCTGTGGATGATCTTTCTTACCTTACCTCCATATTCTCTTTTCTCCTTCTATCTTCTCTTTTTCGTTCCTCCAAAGTACTCTCATTTTTTTTTTCCATTCACCCATTCCTTGCTCTCTCTCTCTCTCTCTCTCTCTCTCCACCTTTAAAAATGCCAGCACTAAGCATTGAATATTAAAACAAAGGAGGTAACTTCTCTTCCTTTCCCTCCCTCCCCCCTCTCTCTCATTTTCCCTCTCTCTACCTCTTCTCTCTGCTCTCCTTCCTACCCTTCTTCCTATCTTCTATTCTCTCTCTCCCTTTCTCTCACGTTTCTCGTTTCGTTCATTCATTCCCTTTTGGTTCCCCCTAATTTTCATTCCACCCTTGCTCTTTCCCACGTCACTGATTTTCCTTTTCCTTCGTCGTTTCTCCTGTTTCCTTCGTTTCATCTTATCGTTTTCTCGCTTATTTCATTTTTTAAAACTTTCCTTCCTTCCTTTTCTATTTTTCCAACTTTTTCATCACCCCTTTCTTTCATTCCTTACTTCCATCGTTCCCTGGCTCTTGTCTTTCTCCCCTTTCCTTCAATCTTCCCTCTTCCACCTCCTCCCCCTCTTTCTCTTCCGTCCCTCTTCCAAGCTACCCCCCCCCCCTCCCGTAAGAGCCTATAAACACTCCTCGTAAATCGTGACTTGAATGGTCGTAGACACGTGGCTCAGATGTAAACAGTACCACGTGGATCAGATGTAAACAATAACACGTGGTTTAATACATAAACAATAACACGTGGCCAAAACACACACAAAAGATGTTGTTTTATATCATCTCGTATTTACATACACACGTATAGCGTAAACATTAGTATTTCTTTTCCAAACTGCTTTCCAATGGCTTCTGTCTTTCTATCGGTGCATACATCTCTTTCTGGTCTATCTAATATTTGTTGTTATATACTGTCACTGTTCTTTGAAGTTTATATTATCAGGTGTGCTCCTCGAGGGTGTGTTCTTGTTTCTACTCTTCCATTTACCTACCACTTCCAACCTTTACTCCTTATTCTATCAACTTCTGTTCTGATGAGAAATGGAATGAGTTTAGTTAAGACGCACTGTAGAGATATTCCTCCCTCCCTCTCTCTCTCTCTTTGTTTGTCTGTCTGTCTGTCTCTCTGTCTCTCTCTCCATATACGATTCACTTAGCATCCCTGTTATAATTTCGAAATGTTAAAAAGAAACTGTGATCTACCTGACTTTTAATCTATTCAGCATGGGGTCTTCATTTCCTTCTTGCTGACCGTCGATATTATTCAGCTTTAGGTCAAGAAAAGCTAAGTTCATTCAGCATCCTCAAGAACAATTGTGTCTATTTAACTTTGCCAATACGATGATGCTTCCATATCTTACTCTCTCTACCCCATTTGTTTTTATTCCTCTTTATTCACGCGTTCAATACTTTCTTTCTAGTATATTCTTGCTTCCTCTGTACCAATTTAATAAACTTTTGAACAGCGTCTCGCACTGAAGGGGCTAACGCAAAATTATGACGAATGACTATCCCCGCCTCCTCAACATCAAACACTTTCTTCATCTAATATTCTCTCTCTCTCTCTCTCTCTCTCTCTCTCTCTCTCTCTCTCTCTCTCTCTCTCTCTCTCTCTCTCTCGTGACCTTTAATTTCTTTTGCGGTATCAGATTCTAAGGTTAGGCACATGCTACCCGATTTTGTGTGCGTGCGTGTAAGTAAGGGGCTGACTATAAATGTGTGTACGTGCAAAACCGACTTCATTTGTGTGTGTGTGTGTGTGTGTGTGTATGTGTGTGTGTGTGTGTGTGTGGGGAGAGAAAGAGAGAGAGAGAGAGAGAGAGAGAGAGAGAGAGAGAGAGAGAGAGAGAGAGAGAGAGAGAGAGAGAGAGAGAGAGAGAGAGTAAAATATTTAATGTGGTTCTCCAGTGAACAATGAAACGTGGCGCTGAGGCAAGCAATGAAACAGCTGATCTGGCGTCAACAATGCGAAGTGTTTCACATGTCAACAAACCCACGTGGTGCAGACGCAGATCCTACCACGTGGCTCCGATGTAAACATTGACACGTGGCTATACAAAAAATGAGGGAAAGAAATATGCATACATTACACTCACACGCACGCAAAAACACGCAATTTACAAACGACCAGCAATTACCTTAATTTACATGTTCACGCACAGGCACCGTACGCACACACGCTCACATACACACAGAATATTCATCCACATAGTCGCTGTAAGCACGTACACACGCTCACACACACCATATTCGTACACACAAGCTACTGGCTTTACATACACATATCTACTCGTATATGACGCATATACATACACACGATCACACCTTTCGTCTTACTTACATACATACATATAATCACACACACACACACACACACACACACACACACACACACACAAATTACATTCACTATTGTGGCAAACTCACAGTTAAACACTATCTTTTTCACACTATTTCTAAATATACTATAACACAAACGTTCATACACTCATAATTGCAATACTTCTCTGAAACATACATATACAGAACACAACCTCTCACACTCTAACGCATCGCACATTCTCTCTCTCTCTCTCTCTCTCTCTCTCTCACACACACACACACACACACATATGTATGGACATAGGAGGACTACTGGGCCATGGTAAAGGGCTGTGATGACTATGCCCAGAGTCGGACACATAATAAAAAAACGAACAATAAATCATACATACCACAAATATTCACATACACACACGCACACATTCCTTCCATCCCATCTATTCTCTCTCTCTCTCTCTCACACACACACACACACACACACAATAAATCATACATACCAAATACATACACACACGCTAACATTCCTTCCATCCCATCTATTCTCTCTCTCTCTCTCTCTCTCTCTCTCTCTCTCTCCAGTGACTGCCGTGGGAAGCAAGAGAACACAAACAAGTCACCGCCAAGAACAATCAACAGTTTAAAGACCCGCAACACCCAAGCCAACGAATCAACACAAAAGTAAACAAGTCCTCAAAGCAACACACACACAAAAATAAAAACAAACAATATTTCGAAACAATCTTAAAAACTCACAGAACGAAACCTCTGAACAAAGAAAATTCAAAATAATAACTTTATAACAAATTTCAAGACAATAAAATTATGACTAACAAAAGAACTTCAAAACAATAACTTTATAGCAAACTTTGAGACAATAACGTCAAAACAAACTTTAGAACATCCTTACAACGAACCTTATATTACTTCAAAACAATAGCCACGAATGAACAAAACGTATCAAAACAACCTCAAGGCTTCAAAACAAAGCAATCTTCCTAACTCCTCAAACACAATCTCAAATAAACACAAACATCGAGTCAAGAAAACCTCCTTCCTAACAATTTCAAAGCAAGCAGAATCCCATGGGTAAAAAATATATATAAATAAAACTCAAAGAAAATATTTAAATAACTTCAAAGAGACCAATGCAAAATTTGAGAATAACTTCATCAATCAAAACATTAAACTTAACCTACAAACATGGAAATATCAGCATGGAAGCAGGTAAAACACACACACACACACACACACATACAAACAAGAAAACACACCCATTCAAAGATACATGACCAAGGTAAACAGTTACAAAGCAAACACAAACCTAAGCAATATTTACAAATAAACAAGCAAACTCTAGCAACACTTATGAACACTTTAAAACACTAACAATATTTACAAACAAACAACAATTACAAACACAGGCACGTACAAACACAAATATGACCGTATACACCAAGTCAAACAAGTTACATGGACACAATCAACACAATTAAACAATCAACACAATTCCACAGCATCGACAAACATTCACAATCACCATCAGAAAAACAAACAACCACCATTACCTTCTAAAGCAGCAACACGACCCAAACAACCCCACCAAGACCCAAACAACAAAAATAAACAAACAACGCCAGCACGGACACCCCAACAAAAATCAAACAACAGTGCCAAATCCAAACATCAACAACAAAAAACAAGGACAAACAACAACAACAACAACAACAACAAGCACATTAAGCACAGGTAAAAGCGGTCTATTACAGCCATCAGTGCAGGTAGGGAGGGAGGTAATATGAGAGAGAGAGAGAGAGAGAGAGAGAGAGAGAGAGAGAGAGAGAGACGCTGTGGTAATTGTGGTAGAAATGTTTGTAGTTAGGATAGTAATGGTGGTAGTTAATGAAGGAATGTTGGTTGTGACTGTAATGCTGGCAGTGTGGGCAATGTTGGTAGCTGTGATTGCAATGCTGGTAGAGTACTTGATGTGGTAGTTGTGGTAGTAACAATTCTTAAAAAGTTTGTAGAATTTACCTGCGCCCAATACGCCAGGTGTATGACAGAATGCGAGGCTATTATTATTATTATTATTATTATTGAAGAAAACTTTGAAAATTTGCCTCACTAAATTCAAAACACCCATTTCCACAGCATCTATTTTCACAAGGCATCTGGTAATAAATAAATACATACAGATAGACAGACTGATAGATAGATAGACAGACAGATATTCTCATGACAGCTTCCCATCCCCCACCAACACAAATCTAGTTCATCCTATTTATTTATTTATTTTTTTTTCTTGTCCCACACCCCCATTTTCTTTACGCCCCCCAAGACACCTTCTTTGGGGATACTGTTAAAATACACCTTCACTATACTTAACCCACTAATCCTACAACACTCATTTTCACAGGGTATACTCCCCTGCCCCAGCCTCACCGACCATCACATTTCCAGCCCATCCCGCCCACTCCTTGGCTTGCTTTACTCCCCTTCCTCTGACCTTTTCATGCCACGATACAGGTCACGTGGTCGATGAATGCGCTGTAATGTTGGTTGAAAATGTTGGTAGTTGTGGTAGTAGTGATAATTGTGATGCTGGTGGTTGTGGTAGTAGTGATGTTGGTAGTTGTGGTAGTATAGTGATAATTGTGATCATGTTGGTAGTTATGGTAGAAGTGATAATTGTGATAATGTTTTTAGCTGATGTAATGTTGGTAGCTGTGGCAGTGATAGTAATAGTTATGATGATGATGTTTCCAGTTTTGATAGTCGTGTTGATCACCGCAATTATGCTGATAGTGGTGGTAACAGTACTAGTAATATTAATAATCCTGGCAGTTCTGGTGTTAGTCTTGATAGTTAAAATAATGCTTCTAGGTTTGGTGGCGTTAATAGAATTTCTAGATTTATTATTGCAATCTCAAGACGATTTCACTGAGCTTGGAACACTTCACGATCTGGAGGGGTTAGATATCGCCATTACTATACTCATTTCACCCTAACCTGGCCCAGATTTTCGTTCTTTTGCAGCTGATTTCACGTAGCTCAGTGACCCAAAAATACAAGGCTACGATTCTTCCCAGAGCACTTCTTCGTAACTAGCATCGTATTCTAGTGATAATCTACTTGTGCAACTCAGCATTCAAGATGGAGAGATGGTAAGTTTAGGCCAGGTTAGAGTGAACAGAGTATAACACCCATCTCTCCTATTAAAAAAAAAAATGGTAGAAAAAAAATGATTAAGATGGTACCAACACCTGTGCCGCTGGTAATGTTGGTAGTTGTGGTAGTGATGGTGGTAGTTGTGGCGGGGGTTAGGTGAAACTGGTTAATTCGGTAGTGTTAATGCTATGATTGCTCCAGAAATATTGGTAGTTGCAGAAATGTTGGTAGTTGTGGTAGTAATGCAGATCTACCGCGTTGCAAGAGATGGTTTAAGTGATACTATACGAAAATCTGTGGTATTTGTTGGTAGTTGTGGTAGTACTGTTGGAAGTTGTGGTAGTAATGTTGGTAGCTGTGGTAGTAATGTTGGTAGCTGTGGTAGTAATGTTGGTAGCTGTGGTAGTAATGATGGTAGCTGTGGTGATGTTGGACGTTGTGGGAATGTTGGTAGTTTTGGCAGTATTGTGAGTAGCTGAGGTAGTAATGTTGGTAGTTGTGGTAGTGATGTTGGTAGTTGTGGTAGTGATGTTGGTAGTTGTGGTGGCAATGTTGGTAGCTCTAATGACGTTCAAAATAATGTCTTGGATTATAATTATGATTGCAGTGTCGGTAGTTATGGTAATGATGAAAGATGTAGTAGTAATGTTCACAGCTCATTATGTTTTTACCTTAATGATGGCAATTATGATGATGGTGGTAGTATGGCTGGCAGATGTAGTAGTAGTGCTGGTAGTTGTGGTAGTAAAATTCAGAATGTTGGTAGTTGTGGTAGTAAAAATTCAGAATGTTGGTAGTTGTGGTAGTAAAATTCAGAATGTTGGTAGTTGTGGTAGTAAAATTCAGAATGTTGGTAGTTGTTGTAGTAAAATTCAGAATGTTGGTAGTTGTGGTAGTAAAGCTGGTAATTAGTGTAGTAAAATTCAGGATGTCGGTAGCTGGGACATTAATGATGGTAGTTAAAAGTAGTACAGTACGTAACTATCAGAATGTTGGTAGTTGTGGTAGTAATGCTGGTAGTTTGAGTAGAAAAATTCAGAATGTTGGTAACTGTGGTCGTAATGATGGTAGTTGTAGTAGTAAAACACAGCTTTGACAAGTAGCCTTCATTATATTAAAAGTTATGGTAGGCTGTGTGTGGTAGTAGTGTTGGTAGTTGTGGTAGTAATGTTGGTAGGCAGTGTGTGTAATGTTGGCAGCCAATGTGTGGTAGTAATGTTGGTAGTTGTGGTGTGTAATGTTGTTAGTTTGGATAATGTTTGATATAGCAATGTTGACAATTACGATATTAATATTTGATAACAATGCAAGTAGTTGTGGTAGAAATGTTGGTAGTTGTGGTAATAACGATCATTGTAATATCTGATACTATTTTTATTGTTACTAACCGATAATGATAATGCTGGTGGTTGTGGTAGTAATGCTGGTAGTCGTGGTAGTAACGTTGGTAGTTGTGGTAATGATGTTGGTAGTTGTGGTAGTAATGCTGGTAGTTTTGGTAGTAATGTTGGTAGTCGTGGTAGTAATGTCGGTAGATATGGTAGTAATGTTGGTAGTCGTGGTAGTAATGTTGGTAGTTGTGATAGCAATGTTGGTAGTTGTGGTAGCAATGTTGGTAGTTGAGGTAGCAATGTTGGTAGTTGTGGTAGCAATGTTGGTAGTTGTGGTAGCCTGGCACGTGTGAGTCTTGACAGAGTGCCCAGGTTGGCACCCTCCTCCCTCCCTACCTACCTACACACATACCTACCTACCTACCTACTTCCCGCCAACCCTACCTACTTCCTCCTCTCCCTCCCTGTCAAATACCCTCCCTCCCTCCCTCTCTACCATTTTATATATGGATCTATCTATCTATCCATTTATTATATCTATCGATCCATCTATATACACCTAACCTTCCTTCTCTCCCTGTCCTTCCCTTATCTATGTATATCTATTTAATCTTCTATCTGTCTTTTCATTTCACAATCTATCTCCTGCTCCAAGTACGTATCAACAATTTATCTCTGGCTATTCATCTATCTGTCTTCCATGCTATCTATCTTTGTAACTATATCTACCCTGCCATCTACCTACCTCCTCCCCTCCCACCTTTCACCCTTTCATTCCTCCCTCCCCTCCCCTGCCCTTCCCTCCTCTCCCCTCCCTTCCTTCCTACCATGTTGTCACCCACTTCCCCTCCCTCCTCCTCTCCCCTGCCCTCCCCTTCCTTCCTTTGCTCACATTCCGAAGAAAGAGGGAGTAAAGGAAGGAACGAAGGAAAAGGGAAAACGAAGAATAGTGATGGTGAGGGAAGGAAGGGAAATAAAAGATGGAAAGGGGAAAAATAAAGTTGAGGTATTAATAAGGATGGAAATGGGTAAAGGAAGGAAAGGTGAAGGAAATGAAGGAAAATGAGTAATTGAAGAAAGGGAAAATGAAGGAAGGAAAGAAGGATGAATGGAAGAGGAAGCGAGGGACGGAAAAATTGGGAGATGTAAGAGAGAGAGAGAGAGAGAGAGAGAGAGAGAGAGAGGGTAGGGAGGGGTAAGGGAGGGGAAGCGGAAGAGCCCTAAATCACAGACGCACACACATACACACACGCACACACACAAACGCACACATACATACACGCACACAACCCGTAGGTGTATGGTGGTAGTGGTAGTGGTGGTAGCAGTGGTAGTGGTGATTATTACGGTAGTTGTGGTAGTAATCGTAGTTGTGATGGAGGTCGTAATGTTGGTTGCCGTGAGTTATGATGTTTGTGGTAGTTGTGGTAGTGGTAGTTACTGTGATTATTTTCATGAATGTTATGGTGGTGGTGGTAGTAGTAGTAGTAGTAGTAGTAGTAGTAGTAGTAGTAATGGAGGTAGCAGAGGTGGTGGTGGTAGTGGCAGTAATAGTTGTGGTAGCAAACCTAAAAACAGTTATAGCAGTTGTGGTATTAGAAATGGTAGTGTGGTGATGGTTAATGGTTGTCGTAGGTGTAATGAGAGTAGTACCTATGGCAGCGATAGTGGTAGTAATAGTAGTGGTAATAGTGGTAGTTCTGCCCTATGCACACTCTTCAACAACCATTCATTCATCCATGCATTTATATTCATCAACAATATTCATGAGTTTATACACATGCATGAGGAAATTTAAATTGTAAATGTGTGTGTGTGTGTGTGTGTGTGTGTGTGTGTGTGTGTGTGTGTGAGAGAGAGAGAGAGAGAGAGAGAGAGAGAGAGAGAGAGAGAGAAATCAATAAGAAAAACGAGATAGATGACGGAAATTGAAGAAAAAAAAATGAAGGGAGCAAGGGAAAGAGAGGAAACAGGAAGAGAGTGGAGAGGGAGAGAAGGAGCAAGAGAAGAAGAGAAGAGAAAGAAGAGATAAGAACGAAATAAAGGAGACAAATAAGGAAGAAATAAACGGAGGGAGAAACGAAAAAGTGGAGGGAGAGGAGAGACTCAAGAGGGAGGAAGGAAGAGGAAGAAAAGAAGGACAGAAAGGAAAGGAAAATCGGGAGGACAGCTATGAAGAAGGGAAATGAGGAAAGGGGAAAAAGGGAAAACAAGAAATGGACAGAAAGAGGGAAAAAAGGAAAAATGTGGTGCAAGATGAGAAAAGGGAAATATGAAGAAAAAAAAAGCTAACAAGAAAATAAGTGAAAAGGAAAGAGAAGGAAGGAGGAAGGGAAACATGAAAGATGTACTGGATGAGAGAGAGAGAGAGAGAGAGAGAGAGAGAGAGAGAGAGAGAGAGAGAGAATAGAAACTTAAGCCTACGGGAGACGAGCACCCCGTTTCCGAAAAACCTTAGTGAGTGACTGACGGACAGCATCGGTCATGAACGTGCTCCTGCGTCTTAAAATGAGATGGAATGAATGAAAAAGGAAAAATAAAATAAAACTAATGAAGGGAGACATGAAGAAAAAGAGGGAAGGCAATGGGAGGAAGAATGAAGAGGGAGATGAAAAAGAGAAATGAGTTGCAGAAAAAAAATACAGGAAAATACGGAAGAATGATGGGAGACGTGAAAGAAGACGAAAGAAGGAAGAAGAGAGGGAAAGCGAAAAAATGAAATAAAGACGATGGGCGAGATGAAGGAAGGAAGGAAAGAAGGAAAGATAAGCTAAACGACGGAGATATGAAATGTGGAGGGAAAGAAGGAAGGAGGGAGGGAAAAATGCGACTGAGAAAGATGAGATATGGAACAGGAAGAAAAGGGAAAGAAGGAAAGATGGGAAGACGCAAAATGAGAGGATGTAGAGGGAAAGAAGGATGTAAAAAATAGAATAATGGGAGGCTTAAAAAAAAAAAAAAAAAAGAAAAAAAAAAAAAAGGGAAGAGGGGAAAATGATGAAAAAAAAAAATGATGGCAGATGAAAGGAGGACGGAGAGAAAAATGAGGCGACTGGTGAGCGACGAAGGAAGATGCAAGGAGAAATTGGAGAGAACGAGGGCGAAAAATGAGAGAAAAGGAAAGACAGGAGAGATGAACGGAAGGAGAGACGGGAGGGGAAAATGGAAGAAGGGTGAAGGAGACAGGAGGGAAAAATGAAAGGAAAGTGACGGAAGCGGTGAAAGGAGAAAGGAAGGAGGAAAATGAGGAGGAAGACGGGAAAGAAGACATGAGAAATAAAATACGGAAAAAGCGGATGAACACTAAAAAGGAAAAGATGAAAGAAGGGAGCAGAGGGGGGGGGGAGAGAAAAAAGGTGGGAGAGACGAAAGCAGGAAAAGGAAAGAAAAATGAGAGAGAATGATGAGGCAGATGAATGAAGGAGAACGGGAAAGGATGGAGGAAAAAATCTGAAGAATAATGGGAAGGATGAAACGAAGGAAACAGGAAATAAAGAAAAAAAATGAAGGAAGATGTAAGAAGGAAGGAAGGAAATGCAGAGAGAGAGAGAGAGAGAGAGAGAGAGAGAGAGAGAGAGAGAGAGAGAGAGAGAGAGAGAGAGAGAGAGAGAGAGAGAGAGAGAGTAGGGACGGAGGGAGGGAGGTAGAGAAGGAGGGAGGGAGGGACACAAGTATTAAATTAGACTCCCTTTGTCCCCTCTCCTCCTCTTCCTCCCTCCCTACTCCCTCCATTATTCTCTCTCTCTCTCTCTCTCTCTCTCTCTCTCTCTCACACACACACACACACACACACACACACACACACATTCCTCCACTCTCTCTCTCACACACACACACACACACACACACACACACACACACACACACACACACACATTCCTCCACTCTCTCTCTCTCTCTCTCTCTCTCTCTCTCTAATATACTACCAGAGAATACATCAGGATTAATTCATGAAGGAAAAAAAAAAGTCAAAATGCAAGCCAAGCAAATAAACCGTGCGTAAATTCCTACTAAAGCAATAACGAAGTATTAAAAATGAATATAAAATCACCAAATAAAGGAGAACCGTGATAAAGGAGATAAATGAAAGCAAGCAAAATAACAGTAAAATAATAATAATAAACAATAATCATAATAATAATAATAATAATAATAAACAATAATAAAAAATAATAATAACTAACAAATGATGGAAAACTGATATAACTGGAAATTTAGCTACGTAATAAAAATGAAAATAAGTAAATAAATAAATAAATCTTCCTGTCGTCCCCTGGTAAAAGGGTTAAGGAGTTACGTAGAAATCTGAAAAATTAAGGAAATAAATGAAAATGAAAGGAAAACACTAATCTGATTATTAAAAACGAGAGAAATGACGTGCCTTCAAGAAAAATAAAACATTCGATATAGGGAGGTGACACAACTTTACGCAAATAATAAAATACGTAAATGAACAGGTTAATAATTACAGAAAAATGTGAGAAAACAGAAAAAATATAAAAAATAGCGGCTACTGAAAGTTTTAAATTCATTACTAATAATAAAAAAAACAAAGAGAGTAAATGCCATACTAATAACTACAGGAAAAACCGATGTAAAAAAAAGAAGAAGGAAAATAAAAAAATGGAAGAAAATTTACGTGAAAATGAAATATATACAACAAACTTAAAAACAAGAAGAGTAAAACTGAGCCAAACAAACAGGATTCGAGAAAACCAGGAAAACACACTTGACGCAACGGACCCACGAAAATACCCGAGACGCAGAGACGAAAAGGAATGAAAGGCAAGGAAAGAAAATGAGATAAATGAAAGAAGTGAAGGAAGGAAGGAAGGACCCTGGTTTTTTACGGTGAAAAAATTGGAACACGCAACTGGGCGACCTGGTGCTAATTATGTCTCCCTCCCTCCCTGTTTACCTCCCCCTCTCCCTCCCTCCCTGTTTACCTCCCCCTCCCTCCCTCCCTGTTTACCTCCTCTCTCCCTCCCTGTTTACCTCCTCTCTCCCCTCCCTGTTTACCCCTTCCCTCCCCTCCTTGTTTATCTCCCCCTGCCTCCATGATTATTCCCCCCTCCCTTCCTGTTTACCTCCCCACTCCCTGTTTACCTCCCCCTACCTCACTCCCAGTTTATCTCATTTCCTCCCTTCCTGTTTACTTCGCCCCTCCTTCCCTGTTTATCTCCCCTGCCTCCCCCCCAGTTTACCTCCCCTTCCCTCCCTTCCTGTTTACCTCATTTCCTCCCTTCCTAGTTATTTCTCCCCTCCCTCCCTGTTTACCTCCTGCTCCCTCCCTCCGTTTACCTCCCCCTGGCTCCCTGCTTACTTCCCCATCCCTCCTCCTCACTATGTTTTCATCTCCCCTCCCTGTTCACCTCTTCCCTCTCTTCCTGATGACCTCCCTCTCTCCCAGTTACCCCCCCCCTTCCTCCCTCCCTGTTTAGCTCCCCCTCCCGCCCTGTTTACACCCCTCCTTCCCTCCCTCTATACCTCCCCCTCCCTCCCTACTAATTTATCCTTTGCTTCCTGTTTGCCCCTCTCCTTCTTTGTTTATCCTTCTTTCTCCCCTTGCTTTCTACTTTTTCATCTTCGTTGTTTGTTTATTTTCCTTTCTCTCTCTCTCTCTCTCTCTCTTTCCCAACCTACTTTTTTACCTTCCCTTCTGTATTTATTATTCTTTCTCTTTACTTTCCTCCTTCCTTCGCTCCTCTCTTTACTTCCCTCTCTAATTCTCTTTTTTCTATCCCTCATTACGTTTCTCCTCCTCTCCCTCCCTTCTCTTCTTGCCTCCATCTCACTCCTTTTTTTACTTCTTTCCTTTCTCGCTCCTCTCTTCACTTCTCTCCCTTCCTCTCTCCATCTTAAATCTCCCTTCCTGTTTTTCTCCCTTCGCTTTATATTTCATTCAATTCCTCTTTTCAGTTTTACCTCTCTTCCTCCCTCTTGTGTTCCTCCCTTTCCCTGTCCCTTCGTTCCTCATTTCATGCATGCTTACTTTTCTACTTTCCTCCCTCCATCCCTCCCTTCATATTCCACTTCCTTCATTCCTCCTCCTCGCATATTTTTTTCTTCCCTACCTCCTCCTTCCCTTTCTGCAGCCTTCCAATTTTCTTTGTTTTCCTACTTTCTTCTTTTTCCTATTCCATTCCCCTTCCCTCCTCCCTCCTTTCCTTTTTGCCTGCCTGCCTCTCTCTCTCTCTCTCTCCCCATTGTTTACCTATCTTCTCTTTGCTTACTTCTCCTCCCCGCTTGTTTCCTCTCCCTATTTTACCCCTCACTGTTTACCTCCCTTTGTTTGCTTCTCCCTTTCCTTATTTACTTAAAAGTTTTACATTCAAATTTACCTACGGACCTGTTTACATTGTTTACTTCACCTTCCCGTTGTTTATCTACCTTGTTTAAATTTTTACTCATTCCTATTGATCTTTATTGTTTAGATCTTGACTATCATCTTTGTTTACATATTTACCTTCCCTGTTTACTTCACGTTTTCATTCCTTGCTTGCACCTCCCTGTTTACCAGCTTTGCATCTTTTTGTTTACTCTCCCTTCCCTGTTGTTTGTTTGTTTGTTTTTACATCAGCTAACCTTCTTTGTTTATGTTTACTTTTCATGGTTACGTGTTCTCTTTGTTTACATGTTTACCTTTCTCGTTTACTTTGTTTACATGTTTACCTTTCTCGTTTACTTTGTTTACATGTTTACCTTTCTCGTTTGTTTACTTTGTTTACATTTCTCGTTTACTTTGTTTACATGTTTACCTTTCTCGTTTGTTTACATGTTTACCTTTAATGTTTACGTATTTTATTTACCTTTCATGTTTTTGTTTACTTTTTCTTTACATGTTTGCTTTTAACGTATACATCTCCCAATGCCTTCAGTATTTATACATAATTTTTTACACTTCTGCACATACTTGTTTACCTGTTTACACCACCTTGTTTGATGCTCCAACAACCAAACAACTTCAAGACACCTGCTAATCATTACTTATAACAGGTAACACTCTTGAACAATCGTCTAATCACTGCTAACGCCATGTAACAGCTCTGATAATTCTCTAACCATCGTACAGAAGCATCCAAGAAGCCTTAACAGCCTCTAACAAGCGTCTAACCATCACTAACACCACTTAACAATCGTCCACCTAACAGCCTCTAACAACCGTCTAACCATCACTAATACCACTTAACATTCGTCTACCTAACAGCCTCTAACCATCACTAACACCACTTAACAATCGTCTACCCACTTCTACCATCATTTATTGGCCATCTCACCATTAGGTCACTGCTAACACCAAACATACTCTAACAATCCCTAACACAAGCTAACCATCTAACAGCCACATGTTAAGAATCGTCTAACCATGACCACCAGCAACTAACAGCCGTCTGATCGTCATTAACGCCATTTACAACACTCACTAACCCCCTAACAATCCTCTAACAATTCCTAACAACTAGCAACCATCCCTGATCCTACCACCACCACCAACCCTCTCTAACCATAACTAACACCATCCAATTCCCACCTAACAACACCTAACCACCTCAGACTCCCGCTAACAATCATTGACCTACCCCTAACCCCCTCTAAGCATGCCTAACATCCATCTACCCCTCACTAACACCGCCGAGCCATCTCTAACTCCTGCACACAACCATCTAACCCTGGCCAGCACCATCTAACAAGCCCTAACAGCCCCTAACCAGCGAGTGTCGTGCAGCTAAACACCCAATAAACTCTCATTACCTACATCACGTGACCTACTAATCACCTCCTGTGTGTGTGTGTGTGTGTGTGTGTGTGTGTGTGTGTGTGTGTGTGTGTGTGTGTGTGTGCAAGGGCTGATTACATGTCATTGTGTGCTAGGCCTATGTGCAGTATTGTACATGTACAATACGGTATGTACTGTATATAATGCAGTGCGTTAACTGTGTGTAAATCTGTGTGCGCATGAGCTGACATGCATCATTATGTAACGGTATATGTATGTATGTATGTATTAGTATATTCTCTGAATGTATACGTATGTGAAACTGACTTTCGCTATGTATGTCTGTATGGTTTGTAGCATGTGTGTGCATGAATATACATGTACGTTCTTGTGTGTGTGTGTGTGTGTGTGTGTGTGTGTGTGTGTGTGTGTGTGTGTGTGTGTGAGTATAAATATGCATGGCTGTAAATGACGTCTGTGTACACGTGAATGTCAGGATGAGTACGTGCACATGCATGTGTGTGTACTTAAAACGCAGCGAGTGTATATATATGCATGTGATTATGTGTCTCGGTGTGTGTGTGTGTGTGTGTGTGTGTGTGTGTGTGTGTGTGTGTGTGTGTGTGTGTACACAAATGTGTACATGTATAACCTTCATATGTGCGTGTGTGCGTGTAAGTAATGAGGGGCGCGTGCGTGTGTGCGTAATGGCCTGTGCGTGTGTATGTATGTGTGTATGTATGTTTGTTCCTGAGTCCTTCTGATTACTTCCTTTTTCCTTTCTTCCCATTATTTCTCTCACTCTCCCTTTCTTCGTATTTTTTTCCTACTTTTCTCTCTCCACTTCGGTCTCTTCGCTTCCCTCCTTTCCCTTCCTTTTTTTTCTTTCTCTTACCCGCTTCTTATCCTTTTTTTTTTTTTTGCCTGTTTATATCTTCTTGTTTACAATTTTCTTTTTCTTATAACCTTTTTTCATTCCTTTTCGTCCTCTTCTCCTTTTTCCTTTCCTCTCTCTCTCTCTCCCTTTCATTAGATATTTCTCGCCTACTGTTTTCCCATTTTCTTTTCTTTTTTTCTCACAAATATATCCACCTTTTCTTTCTTACTTTCCATTTTTTTATATATTTTCTCGTGCACTTCTTACCGTTTATCCCTTTCTTTATCTCTCGCTGTTATTTTTTTCTTCTCTATCATTCTCTTTTCCTTTCGTCTTATCCCCCTTTTCTCCCATTTTCTTTACCTTGTTCTCTCCCTTCTCATTCTCCCTGTCTCCTTCTTTCTCCACTTGACATCCTTTCTATTCTCTATTTCTTCCTCTTTCACTTTCTTTCATTACCTATTCATAACCTCTCTCTCTCTCTGTATCTCTCCCCTTCCTTCTTTCTGTACCCAACCCTTCTCCCTCCCTCTTCTCACCTTCCTTCCTTCCGAACCCCTCCCTTTTTCCCTGTTTTTGCTTTCCTTTCTCTCTCTCTCTCTCTCTCTCTCTCTCTGTCCCTATTGTGTCATTTTTCATTTACTCTTCATTTTTATTCATTCTCCTTATCTCGCTCTACCACTCTCCCTTCCGCTCTCTCTCTCTCTCTCCATTCTTTCATTTTCCCCCTCCTCCTTGCCCTCTTCCTCCCCACATAAGTCTCCCTTTCCATCTTTCTTCTTCCTTTCTTCCATCCTTCTTCGTCTACATTTCTCTCCCTCTCTCTTAATACAAAGGCAGTCTACTAATTCCTCTATTTAATTAACCCTTTCAGCCCGAGAACGTATTGTTTATCATATTCTTGCTGCCGCCAGACGATTTTAACCACAGGAGCGCACCCTCGTACTGATGGGGTTAATAGCCCTTTTTCTAACCCCCTCTAGTTAAAAAAAAAATCCCGTAAAATACAAAAAAAAAAAAAATCCCCTGGAGAACAATAACAAAAAAAAAAAAAAAAGAAAAAAAAAATCCGTCAGCGTTCCGAAGGGGTAGCGTTTCAAATCCAGATCAGATTTTTCAAAATATGTGAAAACTGGCATGATGGGACCGGAGAATTCTTGTTGGGAACGTTTATGAGTTTAGATCGAGGCGCTATAAAATTTTATTTCAAAAAATTTACAAATAATTTGATTATTGTATTTCGCTCCTTCCAATTTTTTTCGTTTCTATTAATTCCCTTCTTTTTAATATATATTTTTTGTTTCATTCTTTCTCTTCTTTCATTACTTCCCTTGTCACGATGCAATTTCCTCTCTTTCTAAATCTATATCTTCTATTTTTTCTGCATTTATTACCTTATATTTCTGTTCACTTTTTCTATTTCATTTCCTATTTCTTTTCTCTGGCACCTATTACCTTCATCTGCCTGCATATTTCTCTCTCTCTCTCTCTCTCTCTCTCTCTCTCGTCTATATTCCTCGGTTCTCTCCCTTTTATCATCCTCATCTTTACCTTAATCTCCCTTCTTTCTGCCCTCACTTTTTCTTTTCCTCCCTTTCTCTGCATCTTATTCATCCAACCCCCCCCCCACCTCTCTGTCTTTCTCCTTCCTTCTTCCTTATCTCTCTACCATCCTTCTTCCTCCTTCTCTCTCTCTCTCTCACACACACACACACACACACACACACACACACACACACACACACACACACACACACACACACACACACGCACACACACACCATCCTTCTCCCCCTTCCCTCCCTCCCTCCCTCATTAAAACCAACACAGTGTGAGAATGTCTATGCAAAGGGGCGGCCAAAATTAAAGGGAGGGGAAAAAGGGAGGAAAGGGAGTAAGAGGGAGAATGGAGCAAGAAAGGGAGAGTGGACGTCAGGAGAGAGTACAGGGAGAGAAATTACAAAGAGAAAGAGAAGGGAGTACACTGGAGAAGCGATGGGGAAGGGAGAATAAAGGGAGAGAAACGATGTAAAAAACGGAGAAAATAAGAGACTGAGTGAAATAGAGAAGGGAAATGAACGAAAGAAATGTAAAAATAAAGCTCATAAAATAGACAAAAAAGGAAAGGAAATCCGAAATAAAAAGGTGAAGGGGACGCAAAGGCAAAGAGAGAAATGGAAAAGAAATAATAAAAGAATGACACAGCAAAAAAGGGAAGATGATCAAACAAAGGGAAGAATACAATAAAGGAATAAAGGAAGGGGTCATGGAAGGAAAGGGTAGAAGAAACGAGGAGAGGGAAAAAGAAAGGGGTAAGGATAAAGAAGAAAAAAATATGGGTGGTTCGAAATATGGGAGACAAGAGGAGGGAAAAAAAGAAAAAAAAAAAAAGGCAAGGAAACAGGGAAGAGGAACGTAAGAAGGAAAGAGATGGAATGTAGGAAGGACGTAAGAAACAAGGACACAAAAATGGGACAAGAAAATGGAAGTAGGAAAAATTGAAGGAATGAGACGGAAAGAAGAATGGACGACACTGAATGGAGGAAGGCAGACAGAAAAAAGGAAAAGAAAAAAAGGACAGAAAGGAAAGGACTGAGAGTACGACGGGAAGGAAAATGATGAAAAATTGGAGAGGAGAGAAAAAAGAGAGGAGTAAAGAGGGACATAAGGAAGGGAGGAGGGATGGAGAGAAAGAAGGGAGACAAAGAAAGAGAGAATGGATGGAAAAACGAAGAGGAGAAAATGAAGGAGAGGACTACTGACGAAGAAAAGTATCAGGGAGAAGGGAGAAAGTGAGAAATGAGAAATGAGAGAGAGAGAGAGAGAGAGAGAGAGAGAGAGAGAGAGAGAGAGAGAGAGAGAGAGAGAGAGAATGGAAATGAGGGACTGAACTAGGATTCTCTCTTCGTTTCTCCCCCCCCTCTCTCATTTGCCAAGATAAAAAAAAAAATCCTTTTATTTTTCGTCTCTCTCTCTCTCTCTCTCTCTCTCTCTCTCTCTCTCTCTCTCTCTCTCCACTACTCTCGCTCTCACTCTTTTCCCTCCCTTTCTTTCTGTACTCTTCCTCTCTCTCCTCCCTCTCGTGTGCACACACACACACACACACACACACACACTCCTACTCTCCCTCCCTCCCTCCCTCTCCTTTTATCTCCCTCACTCACTCTCCCTGGGTCCCCCCCCCCTCCCTTTACTAATCCTCCCCCCTCCCCCCCTTCCTCCTAGGGTACGCTTTATAGAGTTCCCCCTCCCCCCCTCTCTCTCCCTTTCTGTTTCCATCTCACCACCTCTCTCTCTCTCTCTCTCTCTCTCTCTCTCCTTGCTTGTTCTTTACATCTCTTCCTTCTTTCCCTTCCCTCTTTACGTTTCTCTCTCTCTCTCTCTCTCTCCGTCCTCCTAAACTCCCTTCCTTACTCCTTCGTTCTTTCCATCTCCTCCATTTTCCTCTTCCAACCCCCTCTCGCTTTCTTCCTCCTCTCCTCTTGTCTGTCTCTTCTTCCCTACCGCTTTCTTCTCTCTCCACACCCCTCTTTTCTCTCTTTCTTACAATAGTAGACGTCAGAGTAGGCGTTTCTAACCTTTAAGGCCAATCACTCTCTAAGAACCGAAGAGTTTGTATGCTCTGTATATCGATATAATAATGTACGGTATACTCTCTTTATCTATCTGCTTATTTATCTATCTACCCTCTATCTCTTACTACAAATATAATAAAGACTAGATTGAAGCCTCACCTATTTAAAAAACACTACAGTATGAAGAGTTATTACTAATGTTGCAAAGTATACCGTCCCCTAACACCTGTCACCTGTCATTAGCCCAAACCTTCACCTACACCTGTGTCTGGATTCAGTGATGCCTGATTTAACGACCTGCCACCGTCTTAACACCTTCCTCGGCGATATTCAGCCTTAGTTACTTCTTCCTCTGACTACTGACGATTCTAATTAGGAAGGGTCATAGGTAATTTTAAAGGGTCAACAGCCACCTCTACCGCCCTTTTCTCAGCGATGGTAAAAACTATTGGATTCTAATTTGTTTCTCCTTCCTCTATTCACCTTGTAAAAGAAAAAAGAAAAAGGACTGCATGAGGACCTAACACGAAATAAACCCTACAGAGTCCAAAGGTAATGCCGCCAGGAAAGAAAACAGTGATAAATTCTGTCACACACACACACACACACACACACACACACACACACACACACACACACACACACACACACACACACACGGATAAAATAAAAAGATCAGTAAAAACAATAATACATTCATGCTTAATACAATGGCTGTAGAAAACTGATCAGTAAAATAAACATATAAAAAAAAAATACATGTATGCTTTGTCAATTGGTTCTAGAATCACTTAACCTGATAATTGAACGACCGGCAGCATCGTTCTTACTGCCTACTCTCTGCCAGTCCTACAAAATTTCCCTTCCGTCTCTCAGTTATTTCCGTCCAGATCCTTGTTTTCTAGTACGGGGCACACAGTGGGACTGGAGGGTGGGGGAGAGTCGACTGCTGTACCGTACTAGATATTTTTATTATTATTTTTGTGGCTGGTATTATTATTATTATTATTATTTATTTATTTTTCTTTACTAATTTCAATCACTTAACTGCGACCGTAAAGTTGGACTAATATATAACACTAATATTTCTCTCTCTCTCTCTCTCTCTCTCTCTCTCTCTCATTAACCCTTCAGCATCAAAGAGACGCAGACATTGCAATCGACTAGTACATCTCTGTGTATGTCTGTGTACGCTTTGTGTATGTGTACGTTTCTGCCAGCGTGTATGTTATGTCTGAGTGAGCATTTCTGTGTAAGGGTCTGTCTCCATACTGTGCGTTTGTGTGCTTGTGTAAGTGTACCGTATATTTCTGTCTGTCCGTCTGTCTGTCTGTCTGTCTGTCTGTCTCTCTCTCTCTCTCTCTCTCTCTCTCTCGCTGTTAATCTCGTCCTTTTCCACTTTCATCTGCTCTGTTTCTTTTCTTTCTTTCAATTATCTTCCACTCCGCCTTTTCCCTCTTCCCATTTCGTATCCTTTCCTCTCTACCTTCAACTTTTCCATCCCCATTCTCCCCTATCCCCTCTCTTTTCTATCCCCCTCTCCTCATTTCTGTCTCCTCTCTGTCTCATTTCTCTTTTCCTCTCATCTTCCTTTTCTTTCCCTTCTGTTTTAACCTGCCTCTCCTCTTCCCTCCTCTCCTCTCCCATCATTGTTTTGGTCTTTCTATTCTCGTCCCTCTTTCTCCACTCTTCTTTTCTCCTGCCATCACTCCTCTTCCTCCCTCCAATCCTCTTCCTCTCCTTTCTCTCCTCTTATTCTCCCCACTCCGTTCCTCGCCTTCCTTTTCCCTCTCTCCTCCGTTCTTTTCCTCAGCCTCTTTATTTTCCTTTTTCCTATTACTTTATTTCTCTTCTAGTTCCTCCTTCTTCTCTTATATCTTCTCCCTCCTCTCTTCTTTTCTCACTCACCGCTATTTTCTCTCTCCTCTTTTGCTCTCTCTCTCATTATCTCTCTATTCTTCGCCTCTTCTTCAGTCCTCTCTCCATAGCAAATTTTTCTTCTCTTTCTCCTTCTCTGTCCCTTCTTATATTTCCTTCCTCTACTTTCCTCCTCCTCCTCCTCGGTTCTCTCTTCTCGACTTTTTCTCTTCTTCCTCCACTCTCTCCTCTCCCACATATCTCTCTCCCTTATCTTCCTCCTATTCACATATTCTCCCTCCCTCCCTATCTTGCCCCTTATCTCCCTTCCTCCCTCCCTCCCACTCTCTCTCCCTTCCTCCCTCCCTCCCACTCTTTCTCCCTTCCTCCCTCCCTCTCACTCACTCTCCCTTCCTCCCCCACACTCTCCCCTCTCCGACTGCTTTCCCTTCCTCTCTCTCTCTCTCTCTTCCCTCCCTCCCTCCAACTCTTCCTCAGTCTTCCTAACCCGGCCTCTCTCTCTCTCTCCTTATCTTTCCATTCCTCCCTTCCATCCACTCTGTCCCTTTCTCTCCCTTCCTTGCTCCCTCGAATTGCCTCCACCATTCTCCCTGGCTCACAATCTCTCTCTCTTTCCCACTCTCTCTCTAACTTTAATTTCCTTTTGCCTCCATGTTCAACTCTCTCTCTCTCTCTCTCTCTCTCTCGAACAGTTTTTCTAAAGCCAATAATCTCCCTCCCTTTTCACTCTCACTCTCCCTCCCTTCCTCCCTCCCTCCCTCCTTCCATTCGTTCATACGTCATTCTCTCTCTCTCTCTCTCTCTCTCTCCCCCTTTTTTTCGTTTGTCTCCCCCTCCTCACATTGTCTCTCTCCCTTCCTCTTTCCACTCGTTCATACGTCATTCTCTCTCTCTCTCTCTCTCTCTCCCCCTTTTCTTCCTTTGTCTCCCCCTCCTCACACTGTCTCTCTCTCTTCCTCCTTCCATTCGTTCATACGTCATTCTCTCTCTCTCTCCCTTTTTTCCTTTGTCTCCCTCTCCTCTCATTGTCTCTCTCCCTTCTTCCCTCCCTCCCTCTTTCCTTCCCTCTCAGCTGCCTTTCATTCCTCCCTCCTTCACTTTCCTTCCTTCCTCTCTCTTCAGTCTCCCTCCCTCCCTCTCTTTCAGTCTCTCCCTGCCTCCCCCCTCCCTTCCTCTTCACTCAACGAACCATCCTCCTTTCCTCCTTCCTTCATTATATACTTCCTTCTTTCCTTCAGTTCCCTACTTCTTTTCTTTTCTTCCATTCGACTTTCTTCCTTCTTATTCCTTCGATCTCACTCACCTTTCTCTTACTACGTCTTTTGCTCTCCTTCCTCCTTCCTTCTCTCTCTCTCTCTCTCTCTCTCTTATAAATAATACCTCTTCTTTCTACCACTCGCTATTCTATTTTTCTCTCTCTCCTAACATCTAATCCCCTTCCTTCTCTTCCGCTCTCCTTCGTTCAGTTCCTCCTTTCTTTGCCTTCCGCTCCCTTCTGTATTTTCTCCTCCCTTTCTCCCTTCTCTCTTTTATTTTATACTCCCCCCCTAACATTTACCTCTCTCTCTCTCTCTCTCTCTCTCTCTCTCTCTCTCTCTCTCTCTCATAATTTTCCTGTTCCATCTCTTCCTCTTTATGTTCCTCCTTTCCTCCCTTTCTTTTTCACTTTCCCTCTTTCCATCCTTCTTTCCTCTTTCATGTTCTCTCCTTTCCTCCCTCCCTTGCTGTCCTCTCTTCCTCTCTCTCCCTCCCTCCCTCCCACCCTTCGCAGACAAAAGACAACCTTCCTCCCCATAGACTCTCTCTCTCTCTCTCTCTCTCACACACACACACACACACACACACACACACACACACACACACAGGCTTACTCCCTCCCCCCCCTCTCTCTCTCTCTCTCTCTCTCTTCCTCTCTCTCTCAGCCTCCTACTCACCTCTCACCTTTCACTCTCCTCACTCTCACTCTACCTCACTCTCGCTCCGCCGCCTCCCTCACTTTCATTATTCACTTTCTCTCACTTGCTCTGCCTTACTCTTTCTCTCTTTCCTTCACAATTCTTTCTCTCGCCTACTCTCTCTTGCTTTCATCATTCTCCCTTTTTCTCTCACTTTCTTTCACACCATACTTCACTCTGATTTTTCTCACATTCTCTCTCTCTCTCTCTCTCCCCCTTCCTCATTCTTCTTTAATTCTGTTGCCTCACTGACTCTCTCTCTCTCTCTCTCTCTCTCTCTCTCTCTTTCCCCTTGTCATCAGCAGCTACCTCCCTTCCTCCTTCCCTCCCTCCCACTCTCCTTCCTCCCCTCCCTCAGCTGCCCTCCTCTCTTTCTTCATTCTCTCTTCTCATTTCCTCTCTCTCTCTCTCTCTCTCTCTCTCTCCAGTGCTCCTTTTTGTTCTTTCTTCTTTCTTTTCTTCTAACTTTTGTCACACATTTTCTTTCCTTTTCTCACACTCTTTTTTTCTTGCACTCCTCTTTTCGTCTTTTTATGATTTTTAGTTCTCTCTCTCTCTCTCTCTCTCTCTCTCTCTCCAGACTGTCACCCTCTCTTGCCCTCCCCTCCCCTCCCTCCCTCCCTCCCCCTTGACATCACACTTCCGTTGTCCCTCCCTCCTCTCCCCTCCCCTCCCTTCCCTCTTTCCCTCCCTCCTTTTCCCCTACAATGCACGTGTCCTTCCCCTCCTCCTTTCTTCCCCTCTTCCTCTTCTCCTTCACTTCTCCCCTCCATCAGTCCCGCTCTTTCTCATTTCTCCCCTCCTTCTTTCCCTCTTCCCCCTACTCCTCTCTTATTACCCCTCCTTTCTTTCAGCCTCCTCTTTTTCCTCCCTTTCCTCCTTCCTCCAATCCACCTCCCCCTTTTCTTCCTTCGATCTTTTACCTTCCTACTCTTCTCTCTCTCACTTCTTCCTCAACTTCCTTCCCTCTCTATTTTCCCTCTTTCCTTCCAATCTTACATTTTCTTATTTTCCTCTTCCTTCTTTCTTTATCCTGTCTTCCTTTCCTTCCATACACACCTTTCTTCTTTCATTTCTTTATGCTTTTCTCTTTCTTTCATTCTTTCGTTTCTTCGTCCTTTCTCCTTTACTCATATTTTCTCCTTTTCTGCGTCTATTCTTCCTTCACTCCTTTCTCTCCCTCCTTCCTTTGTTTTCCTCCTCCCTCCCTCCCTCTTCCTTCCTTCTCAAATTTTTGTCAATTTCTTTCTAACACAGCTTACAATCTTTCCCAAACTTCCTTCACATTTTTTTCTTTCTTCACTTCCTCTTACATCATTCTTTCTCAATACTCGTGCCTTCATCTATTCATTTGCTTCTTTCTTCCTTCATTATTTCCTTCACATTCAATTCTTCAAGTCTTTTCTTTCTCATTCTCTCTTTCCTTCACTCCATACCATCATTCTCTCTGTCCTACCTCCTTCGTTTAACCCTTTACAAGGAAAATAAAATCAGTATATTCTCTCTCTCTCTCTCTATCTCTCTCTCTCCCAGGTTAATTGGAATAAAGGAAAAGCGTGGAGATTAACCTCTACCAGGAAATGAAAGCCCATTAGTAAATTTAGTAACCACTGTTAAAAATCATTATTAAAACTCACCTCAACGCATCTCCAAAGTGTGTGTGTGTGTGTGTGTGTGTGTGTGTGTGTGTGTGTGTGTGTGTGTGTGTGTCATTACATTCAGACACTTCCTCCTCCTCAAAATCCAACAAAAGACTTCAGCTGATGAAAAATAAAAAAATGAAAAATACAATAAAGAAAAAAAAGAGGGCTTACAGAAGAATTAATTTAATTTTCCTTATACTGAAAAAACCTATCCAGGAGAGAACTCGTAATTCTCTCTAAATCCTCCGCAAGGCTCAAAATTCATCACAAAATGTCTACATCAACCCCACGTTCCATTTCCGGGGACTAAACCACGGCAAATGGCTGTTTTACTGTCCCATCCTATACTGAAGGAAATCGTCTGGCGGTAGAAAGAATGTAAAAATAAATCCAGGGAGGGCTTTGATCTACACATTAATTTTCACGCCTAACATCACTATCCTCACTGCTGTCATCAGTTACTATCCTCATTATTATCATCACTATAATTACCACCACCGCGTCTAGCATCTGTCTAAGCGCCTCTTCTGCTTTAAGTTTCATGTCTACCATCAGTAAGTACCACCACCACTGTAGCCACCACTATCTCAGCTACCATCACTACCACAACTATTAGCACGTCTCCCACCACTACCACGAGTCATCACCTTCAGTCACACCCATTAACACTACCACACCTATCACCTCACACCCATCATCATTACCACTATCATGATTATCACCACCATCATATCACCATCGTTGCCATCATCACCATACCTACCACCACTACTACCTTTCACACCTGTCGCTATTATCACCACTACCACTACAAGTACCCCATCTACCACCATCACCACTTCATTATCACCACTGCTAACACCACCACCATGATAACACCTACCCTTCAAAGGTATGAAACCCTCTTGCTGAGCACCATTTGTATCACCATCACCATCATCATTACAGTATTACAGTCTATCACCACCCAAGCTATCACCACGCGTCACCATTACCACCACCACTCACGTATTAAAGTCTGTCACCACCCTAGCTATCACCATTCATCATCACTAAGCCACCAACACGTCCATCACCGCTATCACTATCACCACCACCACCATTTATCATCACCTCTGTCACCACTGCCACCAGTTCAATCACCAGCATATTAATCTCTCTCTCTCTCTCTCTCTCTCTCTCTCTCTCTCTCTCTGCTCACAGTGGATTACAGGTCACCAATTATGCAACCCATCGCCACAATCACCATTTCCATCGCCACAATCACCATTTCCATCACCGTATCACCATTTTCTTCTTTACGTCACCATTTCTGTCACCAAATTACCATCTCCAACTCTATCACCACTAGCACCAGAAATAACACCATCACTTCCCTCTTGTAAATTCGAGTCCCACCTACTTAACACCACCACTATCGCCACAAACAATATATCACCACTACCATAACCACAATTCTACCACCATTACAATTTACCACTATCACCACTTCCCTCACCACTATAACACCACACTATCACCACAATCACAGTATATATATCACCATTATCACAATTCAACCACCATTATTACTCTTACCGCTTTCACCATGCCTCTCACCACTTTCCTCACCACTACGACAATTATCACCACTTAAATCACCAGCACTAAGCACCACTAACATCAGCACTCTTCCCCCAGGTTGGACCCCCACCTGCTGAGCACCACCACAATCACCACTATCACCACTCATGCCAGCCTCACCACACGTCAAGCGCTAGAGGCCGCCACAGCAAGATGATGGTGAGTACTATTTCTGAGCACATTTTAGCACACGTGTACACTAAGGGTCATTTTAGGCGAAGTACTTTTTTTTGGCGAATTGTGCGTTTCGAATTTTAAGTATTCTTCACGATACCATTAATAATTTTGAGGGTTTACGTGTATTTTTGGAAGGATTTTTTTTTTCCCGTAAATTCTGACAACACTTTGGGTTTTAGGTCACTTCAAAAACTGTACACGTAAAATATTCTTTATGGTGGCACCTTATTCTTACGCATAAAGACGATTTTATTTAGTTTAGGGGGAGAAATATTTGACAGTAAAGGGGTTAAGATAGGCTATAGCAGAACCACCCTGTTCGAAACGCATAAGCTTAACAAAATCGTCTGGTGATATCGAAAGCCAAAAATGAAAACAAGGAAAAAAAAAAGCGTCAAGGTAGTGAAGGGGGTGCAGTTCGTTTTAAGTTGGATTCCATAACCTTTAAAGGAAAAATAAAGTACAATCAGACCCTTTAGTACATTCTGTTTTAGCACATATTAACGTCTTAGTGTACTGTACATTTTGGACTATAACCCGTTCCTCTGATGGCCAACTCTTGCTATCTCCTGACCATTGTATTCAGATTTTTTTTTTTTTCTATAACTGATCATATCCAGCCTTCAATCACCCCCTCACTACAAGAAGCTACCAAAACGAATAAACGAATAAGTCTGTTGGTGAGAGAGAGAGAGAGAGAGAGAGAGAGAGAGAGAGAGAGAGAGGTCATCGGACTGAACAGGTTAACCATTTTGAGCTATTACTTTTTTTTTTTTTTGACACCCCTTCACTACGATGACGTCTTAGTTTAGTGTCTTCATGGTGCCTCCAGACGATTTTATTTGGCTCAGGGAAGACCTTTAGCATCCAGGGGGTTAATGAAGACTATATCAGACTCCTCCACTACAAACCATCTCTCCCGATTACAAATAAATACATAAATAAATAAATAAAAAAGTCATCGGATACCAAACATACGAAACACGTCCTCGAAGTGAATGGGTTCCCCTTTCAATACGAGTATCTATCTATCTATTCACTACAAGTATCTATCTATCTACCTGTCTAATTTGTTCTTCACTTCGGGTATCTGTCTAATTTTCCTATATCCCTTTCGGTACAAATATCCATAAAATTTGTTCCTGCTATCTCCAGACGATTTCCTTCTGTTCATGGAAGATTTTTTCAACTCGAGGGGTTAGTATGTATAGCCAGCATTAACCTCTTCACTACTAGGACGCTCTCGTACGCTGAATAAAATCGTCTGGCACCAGAGATGGAAAAGACGTCGCTGGGTTGAAGGGATTGAGGTGGGTCTTAAGGTACAACTGGGGCCAATATCTTCATTACATCGTCTAAGATTTGTGTCAAGAACCCTTACCAGATATTTTACTACACTAACGCCTTCACTCCCGTTAGTTCTTCTTGCCACCACCAGGCGATATTTGTCTGCTTCAGGAACATCTCTCGTACTGAAAGGGTTAAGAAAGGCTACGGCTAACCCTTCCAGTTCAGAAAGTCAGTCCTAAGCTGAATAAATTCGCCTGGATAAGGGAATTAAAAAAAAAAAACACACAAGTCGGGGAATTGAAGGGGTTAATCATTAATAATCCTCAAGAGGGTTGTCAGGGTTCTAATCAGGGTTCATTAGTTCAGAAGGCAACAAGTGTTAAAATGTACATGACCATAACTGTACAATTTACCATAGTGAGAGTGAGAGAGAGAGAGAGAGAGAGAGAGAGAGATTCAGTAATTCATTCACCACACTGAAGCACATCCTGAGACACATGATGGGAAACATCTACTCTCACTTTAACTTATTCTAAAATTGCCATCTCTACATCAAGAATGCTCAGTTGTAACAGTAAATTAACACTAGAATATGATGCCAGTCACGAATAAGTGCAACGGAAAGTACTTTGGCACACTGAAGCACATACTGGGACACCACCACACATCTAACTTCTTTACACTTTAACTTGTTCTAAAACCGCCTTCCCTTCATAATGAGTGCTCAGTTCTAACAACAAATTAACGCTACAATATGATACTAGTCACGAAGTAGTGCAACTGAAAGGCTGCAGATCAGTACCAGTCTTTTTCTGCTACTAAGCTACGTCAAGTAATTTGCAAAAGGAGGAGTATCTGGGACAAGTTAACGTGAACGAACTATTGTGGGCCGTATTTTGAATTTTAAGTACCATTCCGTATGAACAATATGGAACACTAAGAGATGGCTAAAACACACACACACACACACACACACACACACACACACACACACACACAGGGCCCGACCGAAACCAAAATATGAATGCTATAAAAGAATAGACAAAGGCGCTGGAGAGGGACGCCTTCACGTGGTGGGGCAATGATATCAACCGGGCGACTCCACTGCCTAATTATACAAACGTCCCTCAACTCGCTCCCTATACCCCAAGAGGAAGATGGTGGACTGCAATTTAAGCCTGCAGTCCACCGAGTTCACGTTCAAAATAACAAGGAGACAACAAAAAAATAACAGATGAAACGAACATGAACTTAGTGACAAATAAAAGAACTGACAAAAATTAGGAAGTGAGCGAAAAGAAATGAAAGTAGAATAGGAATAAGGGGCGTTATTTTTTGAAGAGAACGAAAAGTTTTGGGAAGACGAGCATTTTTGGAGAAACTTGAAATTACGAGAAATTATAGAAGAATTTTTGTGTGAAGGAGGAAGGAAGGAAGGAAGGATGGGAGGGAAGTAAGAAGGAAGAGGGATGGAAAGAAGCATGGATGGACGGATGGATGGAATGGAATGACTGATGGGAAGAATGATGAAAGAAAAGGAGGAGAGGAGAGGGAAAGGGTGGAGAAAAGGACAGGAAGAAATGAAGGAAGGGATTCACGGATGGATGGATGGACGAAAGGAACACATGAAGGAAGGTAAGAAAGGGAAGCAAATATGGAACAAGCCAAGGAGAATAACAAAAGGAAAGAAGAAAAAAAGGGGGGGGAGGCTGAAGGAAGAAGTAAGGAGGGGGGGTAAGGAAAGAGGGAGGGAAAGAAGGAAATTAAGGAAAAAATAAAGCTTACATCTTCTCCTACAAGAAAAAAAAATGGCCGGAAATTAGGACATACACTAAAAAAAAAAAAAGAGAGAGAGAGAGAGAGAGAGAGAGAGAGAGGAAGATGAGATGGAGAGAAGGAAGAAAAGAAACGAAGGTAAGAATGAAGGAAAGGAGAAAAGAAGGGCGGAAATCAGAAGGAAATAGAGGAGAGGGAAGGAATGAAGGAAGAGAGGGACGGAAAGAAGGAAGGAAGAGAAAGCAAATGAAGGCAAGGGAACAAAGAAGGATAAATGACAAAGAAAATGATGTCACGGAAGAATGAAAATGAAATCAAGGAAGAAAAAGAAAGAAGGAAAGAAACACGGGGAGGAAGGAAGGCGGGAGGAAATGAAGAAAGGAGGGAAAAAATTAATGAAGAAAGAAATGGAAGGAGAGGAGAGGAGATTGATTTGGCAGAGAGAGAGAGAGAAAGAGAGAGAGAGAGAGAGAGAATGTTTGGGAGTGAGTGCAGGTGTGTGTGTGTGTGTGTGTGTGTGTGTGTGTGTGTGTGTGTGTGTGTGTGTGTGTGTGTGTGTGTGTCGCTTGTAGGTGCGAGTGCAGATGTGTGTGAGGGGGAGAGGGTGAATGAGCGTGTGCGTGTGAATTTTGGTAACTGTTGTGTGTGTGTGTGTGTGTGTGTGTGTGTGTGTGTGTGTGTGTGTGTGTGTGTGTGTGAAGGCCTGGTGAATGTGAGTGAAAGGATGGACCGTCTGTTGCGTGTGTGTGTGTGTGTGTGTGTGTGTGTGTGTGTGTGTGTGTGTGTGTGTGTGTGTGTGTGTGTGTGTCTGAGTGCGAGTGTGAGTGTGTGCTTATACTCTAAGTGCGAGGTTGAGGAGCGTGGAGTGTCTGGAGAGGTTGAGAGTGTGGGATGGTGGTAGTTGTGGTTGAAGGAGGGGTTGTGGTAGTTGTGGTAGGAGGGGTTGTGGTAGTTGTGGTTGAAGGAGGGGTTGTGGTACTTGTGGTAGAGGGAGGGGTTGTAGCAGCTGTGGTAGGAGGGGTTGTGGTAGTTGTGGATGAAGGAGGGGTTGTGGTATTGTGGTAGAGGAAGGGATTGTGGTAGGTGTGGCAGAGGGAAGGGCTGTAATAGTTGTGGTAGGTGGAAGTGTTCTGGCAGGTGTGGCAGAGGGATGTGTTGAGGTAGAGGAAGAGTGTGGTAGTTGTGGTAGAGGGAGGGTGTGGTAGTTGTGGCAGAGGGAAGCTGTAATAATTGTGGTAGAAGGAGGGGTTGTAGCAGGTGTGGTAGAGGGAGGGCCTGCGGTAGTTGTGGTAAAAGAAGGGTTTGTGGTAGCTGTGGCAGCAGTGGTAGTTATGGTAGAATGGGTGTGGTAGTTGTGGTAGAGGGAGGGGTTGTGGTAGCTGTGGCAGGTGTGGAAGGCTGGGTCAAATTTTGTTCGAGCAACATTTTAATCAACTACCAATATTCCGTCAACTTCCAACTTTAAGTAAACTACCAACATTCAATTACCAACTACCAACATTCAGTCAACTCAGCTACCACTATCCAGTCAACTATCAACACTCCCACCATCCAGCCAACATTCAGTCTGGTGTAAACTACCAACATTGTCAACTACCAACACTCATCAACCAACATTCAGTCAGGTGTAAACTACCAACATTCAGTCAACCACCAACACTCATCAACCAACATTCAGTCAGGTGTAAACTACCAACATTCAGTCAACCACCAACACTCATCAACCAACATTCAGTCAACCAACATTCTATCTGATACGAGAACTTCCGGTCCTCTGATAGTGGTTATCTTATCTCCGTCTCCCTCCTTCCTTCCCTCCTTCTTCTTCCTTCACTTCTTCCCTCCTTCTTTCCTTCAACCTTTTTTTTATCTCCTTTTTCTCATTCTATTTAAACTTCTTCCATTATTCTCTTTCCTCATTATATTCTCCTTTCATTTCCGTATCATCTTTCATTCACTTCAGTAGGCAAGACCAATAAAAGTAATAACAAAAAAAATGATAATCACAATGCTAATATTACTAACAAAAATTATTATTAATATTATTATTATTATTATTACTATTATTATTATTATTATTATTATTGTTGTTATTATTATTATTATTATTTTCATCATCATCATCATCATAACCTAAAAAATGCGTCCACAACAACAACAAAGGCTACAACACACAGACACCACAACAAGAACAACAACACGACCCACACCCACCAGCCATCAGAACGGCACGCCACCAAAAAATGAAATTACATTAAACAATAAAACAAAATTCTCGCTGGTTATTCAATTAAACGCCAGAGTAATGTTTTGAGCGTAGATTAAAATTACCGGGTGCTGGGAACTAATGACGAAGAGACGTGAAAAATGGCGGTATTAATAGGAAAGGTTCTGGCCTACTGTATTTATTGGGATGGAAGGGTATTCTGTTGATGCTGTGTGTTGAGGTATGGGTAGTAGTAGTAGTAGTAGTAGTAGTAGTAGTAGCAGTAACGAAAACTACGTGATCATGATGGGAATGTTATTACCAAAGATAATACCATTCCCAGTAGTACACCGGCAAAGGTATCGACGTACAGTAATTACAGCACCTGATAAACAACTGTATCACAAATCAGTATTCTTAACCCCTATATGGCAACTGGCGACTGTGTATTTCCACCATGCTGACGCCAGACCATTTCATTCGGCACACAGGTAACTTCTCGGCATTAAAAGGTAAAGAAAAGAAAAAAGAAAAAGAGAGAGAACATAAAAAAAGTCAATATCAATGGCATAATGGCCGTTGTAGTCGTAATATTTTCAAGAACAGTGCAAAAACAGGAATAGACAATTACAAGCCATATTTACACATAAAGTAATATTTGTTGTTGAAATACACTCGCCAGGCAAAACTTAAGGTACCGTATCGTAATTGGCAGTGTAAGCATTGTGGCAGTGGGAATTTCTTGAAACATATTACAAATGACAGTATTATACGAATTATGAGTAGCAATAAAATAAACGTAGTACAGCAGTATGATTAATAACAATATTTATATAAGGTAAATCACGTCAGCAGTAGCTAAAACAAAGTACAGCTACTACTAAAGGACATATGAACATTTAAGATACAATATACTAAAACCAACTGTTGAAAGACAAGCTATGCGCAGCATTAAGTAAGGATTTTTCGTAACAATAAAGATCATAATATGCCAGTTCGCCTGTAATTAAAGAAAATGTACGATTCCTCCCCTCCTTCAGTGTCATGGCGGATGAACACATTCTACCCTATATTTCAGCTTTCCTTCCACTTACCCTCATCCCCGTCACTCCCAGGGGGTTGATGATGCCACAGGTGTGTAGGGCAGATGTGTATGCATGTGTGATGAGAGTTAGGGAGGTGTGGGAAATGTAGGGTGGTGAAATATGGAAGAAACGGGATGTGAACGCACTTATCGTACATCAGTCAGCCCAGGTTCAAATGTAAATAATGACCCCCAATACTAATTATTCGGCATTTTTTCCATTTTCATTCTCTTTTTTTCCAAAGTGCTAATTTATGGGTAAAATCTACAGACATCAAAAACGCATTTATTTTGGAAAAAGCATGGAAAAACAAGGCCCAAGCACAATTTATGTAACAGATTTCAACATTTACTTAGCGAAAACATTCAAAAAATTATTTAGACACACATTACAAAAACATGTACAAAAATTCAAGAATGCAATTATTTAAAACACTACCGTTCTATTTTTTATGCATATGTATAAACAGCATTTGCATTCAATTTGCATACGGGGCCTTAATTATGTATACAGGCGTTCATATATACATGCATACACCGGTGAATACTTGGGGAGAGAGAGAGAGAGAGAGAGGTGGGGGACTGTGTGTGTGTGTGTGTGTGTGTGTGTGTGTGTGTGTGTGTGTGTGTGTGTGTGTGTGTGTGTGTGTGTGTGTGTGTGTGTGTGTGTGTGTGTGTGTGGGCGAAATTAATGAGGGAAGAATGAAAGAACGAAGGAAAGGATGAATGAGGGAATGACGAAAGGCGAGACATACGAAAGAGAGGAGGAAAGTGGGATGGATAAACATAGGTAAAGAAAGGAAGATAACGAAGAAATGTGTAGGGATGAAAAATTATGACAAAATGAATGAAGGAAGAAAGGAACAAAGAAAAATGAAAGCATGAAAGCCCGAACGGAAAGTTAAAAAAAAAAAAAAAATGAAGGAGAGGATGAAGGAACAGAAAGATGAAAGAAGGTGAAATGCAAGAAATTATAATACCAACAACGAGTGAAGATAAGAGGGAATGAAGAAGACGAAAGAAAATAACAAAGAAAAAGGAGAGAAGAAAGAAGGGATATAGAAGTGAAAGAAAGGAGGGAGAAAGAGGTCATGAAGAGAGACAGGAAGAAAAAGAAACGACATGACGGAAGAGGCGGAACAGAAGAGATAATTGAAAAGAATGGGGAAGAAGATACAAAAATGAAAGAGAAGGGAAAGGAAGGAAGGAAGGAAAGAAGGATAGATAGAAGGAAGGAAATAAGGACAGATGGATGGAAGGACGGACGGAAAGAGGGACGAAATTCCAAGGAAAGAAGAAGAAAGGAAGGAAGGAAGGAGAGGGAAGGAGAAAAAGCCTCTATTAGTAAGGAAGAAAAGGTAGGGTTACAATTTTACCTCTCTCTCTCTCTCTCTCTCTCTCTCTCTCTCTCTCTCTCTCATATTACTTGCTGTAACTCGTAATTCTCTCTCTCTCTCTCTCATATTACTTGCTGTAACTCGTAATTCTCTCTCTCTCTCTCTCTCACATATTACTTGCTGTAACTCATAATTCTCTCTCTCTCATATTACTCTTTTTAACCTGTAATCTCTCTCTCTCTCTTTCTCTGTCATTTTACTCTTTAACTTGTAATCTCTCTCTCTCTCTCTCTCTCTCTCTCTCTCTCTCTCATATTACTTGCTGTAACTCGTAATTCTCTCTCTCTCTCTCTCTCTCATATTACTTGCTGTAACTCGTAATTCTCTCTCTCTCTCTCTCTCACATATTACTTGCTGTAACTCGTAATTCTCTCTCTCTCATATTACTCTTTTTAACCTGTAATCTCTCTCTCTCTCTTTCTCTGTCATTTTACTCTTTAACTTGTAATCTCTCTCTCTCTCTCTCTCTCTCTCTCTCATATTACTTGCTGTAACTCGTAATTCTCTCTCTCTCTCTCTCTCTTCCTCCTCCATTCTTTCCCCTTCCTCCCTCTCTCTCTTCTCTTGCATTTCCCTCTCTGTCTCTCTCTCTGCTCTTGCATCTCCCTCTCTCTCTGCTCTTGCATCTCCCTCTCTCTCCTCCCCTCCTCTCCCTTCCTCTCTCCCTTTCCTCCCACCCCGGAAATTATCAGGCCAGTAGTGACCTTTGGCAACTCTCTCTCCCTCCTCCTCCCTCTCCCTCTCCCTCCCTCCCCCCCCTCTCTCTCTTTCCCTCTCCCACTCTGCTCTAGACTCGTTTTTAATATATTTTCCCTGAGAGAGAGAGAGAGAGAGAGAGAGAGGTTAATGGGTGAGTAAGCGAAGAGGAAGAAATAGGAAGAGAAAATGGAAATAAGAAAGGACGGAAAAGAAGAGAAAGATAGGAACGAGAAAGAAAGAGGGTGGAAAGGAGGGAGAGGAAGAGAAAATGTGTGTGTGTGTGTGTGTGTGTGTGTGTGTGTGTGTGTGTGTGTGTGTGTGTGTGTGTGTGAGGGAGAACTTTCTTTTCAAAAATATATAAAAATATGTAATAGTAAAATTCTCTCTCTCTCTCTCTCTCTCTCTCTCTCTCTCTCTCTCTCTCTCTCTCTCTCTCTCTCTCTCCAGCGCAGCAACAAATTACCACAACTACCACAATCTCCAACTACCACAACTGCAAGAAACCCTAACCACCGCAATTATAACTACCACCATCACAACCACTACAATTTCAGCACCAGTTCACAGCAACCATACCTGCCACAACTACCACAACCATCATCTCAAACCACAGTCATGTCTGTCACAACCACAACAACCATCTCTTCCTACAACTACCACTATCACAACTACCACAACCAACATATCACAACCACAACAACCATCTCTTCCTACAACAACCAGTCACAACTACCACAACTTCAGCTATAATCATAAATACCATATCTACTACAACTACCAGTACCATTATCACCACTACCACAACTTTCAGGAACAATTTACAACCACAATACTAACAACTACCACAACTTCAGCTACAATAATTCACAACCACATCTACCACAACTGCAGCAACTAGCCACTACCACAGTCCTTCATGTACCCAACCACTAACAAACATCCTCACCACAACCATAACAACCAAACCTACCAACACAGCTACCACAATCCCACCAACCAACAATCCCACCACGACCATCCCTATCATCCCAACTACCACATCTTGCTACCATAATCCCAACGACAACATTCCTTCCACAACCACAACCACCCTATCACAACGATCACAATTTGCAACCAAAATTACAACAACCAGCACACAGGCACAACCCCCACCTACTGAACCTCAACTACTTTTTTCCTACCACAGCTACCACAGTCCCAACCAATAGCCACACTCCTACCACAACCACTCACCGCAACCCTCACAACCAGTTCCACCTGCCAAACCACACCTACCATAATCACCATTAACTACCAGACTACCTTCTACCTGTCACAACCACAACTACCAAACCGCTATTATCCCATCCTCAACTACCACAAACATCACCAACCACAACTACCACCACCGTTACAACTTCTGTATTTTCTCCCAACCACCACTACCACAACCCCCAACAACCAACTACAACAACTATCCAGCCACTAAAACTACCAACAACAACCTTACCACCAACTACCATTACAACCAAAACTGCTACTCACCCTCTACTCACGACTACCACAAACAGCAACCACCACAGCCACTACCACAGCTACCCCAACCCCCACCTACTATAACTAGCACCACCATCAAAACCACGAGCCAACCACAACTCCTCTAACCACAACCAACCACAATCAACAACACCCACAGCTACGTCCCCTACTTACAACCAACTCAACCATAAGCATCACTACCACCACACTAGTATCTGCCTATATATTCCAGCCACTACAACTATCACTACTACAACTACAACCATGAACAACCACAAGTATAATCCTGTACCCACCAGAAGCACCATCAGCCTTAAAACAACCACCATAACCATCAACAACCACACAACCATACTACAACAGCCAAAACCACACATACCCTCTACCATCAACTACCCCAACAACCACAATTCTAACACCCCAACCACCTTACATACCACAACCAGCAACCACCACCACAACCCCAAATTCTTTCTACCATCAATACCCAAACCACAACCACCACCCCACAATAACAACCCTAACACCCACCACCACCACCACAACCACACCTCTAACAACTACTACCACCACACAACCACCGAGACCACAATTACCATCATCACCAACCACCACCACCACAACTACCACCACCACCACAACTACCACCATCACCCTGTCGTGCTTGCCGTATTGCCACTGACCACCATAATTAGTCCATCATCATCCTTAACAGCCTTATTACACGCCCGATGGATGGTCGCACGCTGCCACGGAGGGTTCCAGCCCACGAGATGGATGGTCCGATGGTTGGACGGTTGCAAGGAGGGGTGGAAGACTGGATGGAAGGAAGCATGATTCGACGGTTGCAAGGAGGGGTGGAAGACTGGATGGAAGGAAGGATGGGTGGAAGACTGGATGGAAGGAAGGAAGGGTGGAAGACTGGATGGAAGGAAGGATGGGTGGAAGATTGGATGGAAGGAAGGCTTGGACGGTTGCAAGGTGTGGAATTCTGGATGGAAAGAAGGCTGATTGGATGGTTGGAGGGAGGGGTGGATGACTGGATGGATGGAATGATGGATGGATAGATGGAATAATGATTGGAAGGTAGGAGGGGAGGAAGGAAGGATTGGAAGGATGGACGCCCGGAGGGTCGGATGGGTGGATGAACACATGGAAGGTTGGATGAACAATTAGAAAGCTGGGTGACTGGATTGATGGAAGGTAGGATGGGTGTGGATGGATGGTCGGTTGTTGGGAATAAAGGTTAGATTAGTCTTGATAAAAATCTGGATGGATGGTTGGATAGATGGGAGGGTCCATGGATAGTTAAAGGGATGCAAAGATGAATGGATGGATGGGAGGTAAGGTTGGATGGATGCTATGGGAAAGGATGGATGAATATATGGTTGGCAGACTGGATGACTGGAAGGAGTACAATTTTATCTCACTGGATGGTTGGCTGAGGGGATGAATGACAGAATGGATGGTTGGATGGAAGCCTGGATAGATAGTAAAGTAGAAAGCTGGATGGAAGATTGGATGTATGGTTGGGTGGGTATGTATGGTTCGTTTCATGGATGGAAGGAGGGAGGCAAAAGTTAAAATTGTCTTCACATAAGGATGGATGGACGGATGGGTGGATTGGTGAGTGGATGGATGGATGGATGGATGGATGGATGGATACACAGATAGACCGGTGAGTGGATTGATGGACGGATGGATCGGTGAGTGGATTGATGGATGAAAGGAGAAAAAAGCTGTATGAAGTATTGATTAACTGGATGAAGGAAGAGGCCTGAGAGTTGACTGGGTAGACTGATGGATGGATGGATGGATAGATGGATGGATAGATCGATGGACTGATGTATGTGAAAGTTACAGGTATTCGAGGCCGGCTGTCTACATGGATAAAATATGAGAGAAAGAGAGAGAGAGAGAGAGAGAGAGAGAGAGAGAAGGAAGAGTATATAAAGAGAGGGAATGAAAGAGGGAGAGAAGAAAGGACGAAGGGAGAGGCAAGGAAATGAAAGAGGACGAAGGGGGGAGGGAGGGAGGGAGCAAGGTAAACGTGAGAGAGAGAGAGAGAGAGAGAGAGAGAGAGAGAGAGAGAGAGAGAGAGAGAGAGAGAGAGAGAGAGAGAGAGAGAGAGAGAGAGAGAGAGAGAGAGAGAGAGAGGTGGTTGGCAGTTAGGGAGGTAAATAGATCGAAAAAAGTGAAATAGATAGGACAGATAGATAGAGTTGTGGTTGGTAGGAAGGTAGGTAGGTAGGTAGACGGATGACAGGAAGTCGGTAGATGGTAGGTAGGTGGGAAAGTGGATAAACAGAAAAGTGTGTGTGTGTGTGTGTGTGTGTGTGTGTGTGTGTGTGTGTGTGTGTGTGTGTGTGTGTGTGTGAGAGAGAGAGAGAGAGAGAGAGAGAGAGAGAGAGAGAGAGAGAGAGAGAGAGAGAGAGAGAGAGAGGACGTCGTTATGGATACAGCCTGGGAGAGTGAGGGAGAGTGAGAAAGAGAGAGAGAGAGAGTGAGGGAGTGTTATGAAAGAGAGGGAGGGAGGGAGGAGGAAGTAAGAGGGAAGGAAGGGGAGAGCAACACGAGAGAGAGAGAGAGAGAGAGAGAGAGAGAGAGAGAGAGAGTTAAAAGTTGGTAAAATGAGGGACGGAGTTGGTAGTGAGTGAAAGTGTGAGTGAGAAAATGAGTGAGTGAGTGAAAAGTTGAAGCTGGTGAGTAAAGTTTGTTCCTGCTCCTGAGAGAGAGAGAGAGAGAGAGAGAGAGAGAGAGAGAGAGAGAGCTGAGTGGTGTGTATGAGAGAGAGTGAAAGAGAGAGAGAGAGGAGCAGGGGACGAGAGTGCCTGTTATAAGACCAACTGGCAACTCTCTCTCTCTCTCTCTCTCTCTCTCTCTCTCTCTCTCTCTCGTGTGTGTGCTTATTCTCTTGCTTTCTCTTGCTCACTTTCTTTCTCTAACTTTCACAACATTTTCGCTTTTTCTCTACGTTACTTTCACAACTCTCTCTCTCTCTCTCTCTCTCTCTCTCTCTCTCTCTCTCTCTCTCATGTGTGTGTGCTTATTTTCTTGCTTTCTCTCGTTCACTTTCTGTAACTTTCACATTTTCGCTTTTTCTCTACGTTACTTTCACAACTCCCTCTGTCTCTGTCTGTCTGTCTGTCTCTCTCTCGTGTGTGTGTGTGTGTGTGTGTGTGTGTGTGTGTGTGTGTGTGTGTGTGCGTTCATTGTTACTTTCTTTCTCTTTCACAACATTTTCCCTTTTTCTCTCCGTTACTTTCACAACTCTCTCTCTCTCTCTCTCTCTCTCTCTCTCTCTCTGATGAGAATTAAATGCGTAAGAGTGACTGGATGAATATAAGGGAGAGAGAATGTGAGTGAGAGTGAGTTGGGGTGTTGGTGAGTAAAAGTGAGTTAGCATTTAAAATGGTGAGTAAATGAATGAGTCAACATGGGTAAATTAGTGTGTAAAATGAGCTCGTGAACGTAAAGCGAATGAAAGTGAGTGAAAACGATGTAGATTAGAAATGAATTCCTGAACGAGTAAGTATATTACTGAGTGAAAATGAGGAAGTAAAAGTGAGCTGGCGAGATGAGTTAGTGAATGAGTGAAATAAAGCAAGTTGAAAGCGAGTAAGAGTAAAATGAAGCATGAGTGGATGAAAGTGAATGAAACACAAGAAAGGAAAGTGAATGAAAGTGAATAAAACACAAGAAAGGAAAGAGTAAAATGAAGGATGAGTGGATGGAAGTGAATGAAAGACAGGAGAGGGAAGTGAATGAAAGTGAAATACAAGAATGGAAAGAGACGAGTCAGCGTGAATGTGAAAGTGAATGAAGACGCAGAAGTTTGATATGAAAAGTGAACTACTGTACAGGTAAAAGAGGAATGAGATGCAGGGGAAATGAAGATGTGGATATTAGTGAAAATGCCTAGATTTACAGTGAATGAAAGTGAAGTTTAAGGTGTAAATGTGGAGTCGGAAAACTGAAAAAGTAGGGAAATGAGAGAGAGAGAGAGAGAGAGAGAGAGAGAGAGAGAGAGAGAGAGAGAGAGAGACTGTATTAACGTGAAAAAAAAAAATTGTCGATACGAGGCAAAAAGGTAAAGGTGGGGACCCACAAACGGGCGCTTAGCCATTGTTCTCAACTCCATAACGTTAATATGCCTTTGAGCTTGTAGTAGTTTATTTACACACACTCCTGGGGTACAGTGCCACTCCATCATGCAGGTTATCATAGCTACCTCCACTATGTATTACCCTAGGCCCTAATGTTACTTAGCAACCGACAGTGGGTGGTTTTGCCCGTTACCAGGGTTCAGACCAATTTCGGAGCAAAGAAATAAATAAAAATGAATAACAAAAAATAAAACAATAACAAAAACTACAAATAAATAAAAACAGTTGAGCAGTAAACGGGCAAAAATATGAATAAGTTCCTGATGTGAAAATGCTGAGAATGGATATTAGTGGTACGGTATGAATATGATTGAGTGAGCGATGAAAATGCAGAATGGATAATTTATATATATGAACATGAGTGGAAGAGTGGAAGTGACATTTCAGACAATAGCTGAAAGAAAAAAATAAGAGAATGAAAGTGGACAAAAATGAATGAAAGTGCATGGACAGAAGGAATGAGTGAATGATGAGTGAAGGCTATGAGAATGACCATGAAAGGCAAACTCATGAAAGTGAATACGTAGGTACAAGAAAGAAATGAGTTACAGGTAAAATTTTAGGATGGAAATGAGATATGAAACTGGGTGAAAGTGACAAAGGCGGAAATGAGAATACAAGAAAATGAATGATGGAAAAATAACAATATGAATGACAAAAATGCATGACTATAAACACCACACTGAGTGAACGGTAAATGTGAGTAAGAAACAGGAAGAAAATGAGGTCTGAAAATAGTAAGTGAATGAAAGTCAATGAATCTGATAACGAGGATGGCAATGAGCGAAAAGGAATTAATGAGTTTTATGTCCAAAATGAAATGATACAAAATTACTGAAAGGTGATGTGAAAATATAGGAAAATGAGTGAAAATGAGAAAGGCGATAATGAAGATGGAAATAAGTTAGAATGAAAATGGAGTGAAATTATAAGGCAAGAAATAAGATTATGAGAAGTGAAAATGACTAGTGGAAAGAAGAACGAAAAACAATGAGTGAATGAAAATGAATGACTAGTGAAAGATAGTAATAAGAAGACGTATGAAGAGAATGACAATGAGTGAGAAAAGCATAAGTAAGGGAAAATGAATAAGAGGAGAATGAGTGGAAATGAATGAAAGTGACTGAAAAAAAAATGAATGCGTGAAAATGAGAGAAAGTGAGTGAATTCACCCTCACTCTCACTCTGTTTTGAGCAATTAAAGGACGGAAGCTCGTTTTTACTGCAGGGATTTACCTTGCTCACTCTCTCACTCACTTTCTCTCTCTCTCTCTCTCTCTCACACACACACACACACACCTTTTACTCTTTCACCTGGACTTATCTTTCTCCTGCCCAGCTAACGTTTTATTTTTCCTCTCTCTCTCTCTCTCTCTTTCTCTCCCCTCATCTATCCATCAATCTTTTTTCCCTCCTTGCTCCATCTATCCATCCATCACGCCTCTCCCTCCCCCTCCACCTCCCTCCCTCTCTCTCCCAACCCCTCCCTCCTGCCCTCCCTGCCTCTCTCTCACCATCCATCCATCACACACCCCTCCCCTCTCTCTCCCTCCCCTTCCTCTCTTCCTCCTTCCTTGCTCTCATTTCTCTTCCTACCCTCTCTCTCTCTCTCTCTCTCTCTCTCTCTTTCCTTCCACCCTTTCTTTGCCACATTCTACTATCCTTTCTCGCTTTACTATTCTTTCTCTCTCTTCCGTCTTTCTTATCCCCTCCATCTATCCTTCATTTCCAATTCTTTTTTCCCATCTTTCTTTTTCCTTCCTATTATTCCAACCCAAACATTTCTTTACCTCTACGCTTCCCATTCACCTCTCTCTCTCTCTCTCTCTCTCTCTCTCCCTCCCTTAAACACTCCTCCCTCTTTCCCCACCCTCCTCGCCCCCACCCCCTCAATAAAGGACGTAAGCGGTAGGATAAGTGGCAGTTGTATCGTTAACGGCATTGCTTTACGGTCCCCTTTATTCTTTATTGCGCGTGTCTGCTTTACTGACGATGTGAGGGTAATGGCAATGGCGGTAAGCGGCGGAGCTGGCTGTGTATCTGTTTATTTCTAATGGTGGCGTTTCACTAGCTAAGATTTCGTGTTTTCATTACTGTTACTACGGTGTTATTGCCCAAACAATTTGCTACTGCTTCTGCTGCTGTTACTGCTACAACTGCTACCACTACTACTACTACCTCCACCACGAAATACTACAATAATTTCTAACAACTCAAAAGCAGTATTAATAAATGTTTACATCATCGGTCGAAACATGAAAAAAATGCTACCATGAAGACAGGCAGCCATGAAAGGAAAGATCTGCAACAATAATAATAATAATAATAATAATAATAATAACAATAATCATCGCAATAACGACTCAACCTAACAACACAACAGCAGGAGTTGTAGGCGCGCAAAAAGACGAACAACCCAACGACAGAAAAGCGCGCGCAAAACGATCTCAATCTTGACAACAACAACAAAGCCACGTGGTGCGATCAGCTGACTCCTCAACCACGAGTCAAAACACGCCCACTCGAACCCCGATAATAAACCCCCGGCTTTTCGTAAAACCGATACTCAGAGTGGTTTAATGCTCACGCGTATTCACCCTGGATTCATTCGGCATTAGGGAGCATGGGAGAAGCGGAGAAAAGGGAGGAGGAAGGAAGAGGAGGAGGAATGGATGTTAAGAAGCGGGCGGTGTCGTCGATTTGCGCGGGAAACTTCTTGTAAACAAACGCGCATCGCCTGACTCGAGGGGGTTCCACAGTACATCCATTTTATTATTTTTATTGCTATTTTTACGCCGGCGCAAGTGTTCATTCATTACTTTCTTGGGGGAAGGGAGAGGGATGGGGAGGGAACGGGGAGAGGAGCCGGGGAGGGAGAGGGAGGAGGAGAAGACATGCGATTCGTTGAGCTCAATTTATTTAAATGGCCGATTAAGCCATCTGACACTCGTACCTGATTATTTCCCGCATCTTTTATGAGCTATTCCCCTGTTTATCTTAATTCTCTGTGCGCGAGGATTTAAGTAAAAGTGTAAACAGAGGAGCGAGTAATAAATGGGGCCGAGATGGCTCCCATAAATTTCGGCCCGGCAGCTGGTCTCACTAAAACCGGATTATGAACTAAACTCTCGCTTTCCACGCAAATATTCCACTTATTTCTTCCCCTTTGCCTGGCTCGCCCAATGTTTTCGGTTCATAATCTTTAGTTTTTGCCACCGTGCCTCTCGCGTAACCCCCTCGGAGAAAACGGAAGGATGAAATTAAGCGGTCGTAATATCGGTTAAGGTTGAATGTGCGCAAAAAAGAGATGGCGTCGGCTTCTCCTTTTTACGCGGTCCGTTTATAGCAATCAATTTATTCCTCGGCCCTGACCTTGCTCACTCCTGCCTTGAAGTAGTCACTCGTTCGGGTTAATTTTACGACTTGTCTTTATGGAAGTATAATGGGTTTTTACGTGGCGGGGGGAAGAGGGTAGCGATGAATAAGCGATTAACCGAGAGGGTGGTGGGTAGGCCAGTGTGGCGTACGATCGCTTACTCGCCTACTCATTTCCCGCCCAATTATCCATCTTCTTTCGTTTGTTTACACAGCGTCGGGTTGCCAAATAGAGACACGGTTAATATAGCGCGTGGTTTTTGTTTTATTATGATAGCCCTTTCGCCCAGACACTTATGAATATTCGATTAGCCGGTAGTAACAAAAGCGGGCCAAAAATCGATCGTCTTTTGTTTGATGTTTACTGTACATGGACGGGTTGCCAGATTTTTTTTTTTTTTCCCCCACCGCCTGTGTAAGTGTTTAACATGCATTCGATAACAAGTGACTGGATTTAGGAGAGTGTTTGAAGGATTAAACGGTGGATTATCGGGGTTAAATGTGCTTAGATGTAGGGTGAAGAGGTTTAAAGAGGCGCAGGAGGGTTTAAATAAAGAGTATGCAAATGAGATATTATAAAGAATGAAGATAATGCACCAGGAGGAGGAGGAGGAAAACTACAAATAAAAAAGGCATTACAAAGGAAGAGAGAGAGAGAGAGAGAGAGAGAGAGAGAGAGACTCAAACACAGACATTAACTTCATAATGCACACAAATTACCCTTCCCTTTTTATCTCTCCCTCCCTCTCCTTTCCCTCCCTCTCTCTCTCATTCCTTACTATTCTCTCCGTCTCATTCCTTACTTTTATATCTTACTGTTTTTTTTTCTTTCCACCTATCTATCTGCATACCCATCCAAACATCCATTCATCAGGTTACATCTATCTATCCATGTATATTTATGTATGTGTAGATGCATACCTAGGCATACATACATATAGACTCTCTCTCTCTCTCTCTCACTTTTATCTTACTGTTCTCTCTCCACCCATCTATCTACAGCGCACGACCATCCAACCATCCATCCATCTATATTTATGTATGCATCGACTGATAGCTGGGCATACAGATAGATAGAGACAGTATCTCTCTCTCTCTCTCTCTCTCTCTCAACGAATAGGCAAAGCAAAAAGGTAACTGGAAACCGGTTAAACACATAACTGGTTTAAATCTGAGTTAATGCCCAGTCGATTAACCGGATAATCTCCCCCTTTTTATCTTGCTTTCATTTCTATTTATAATTGTTATCGCCTCCTCTTCCTCTCTCGCCATCTCTTTTTAATTCTCGTTATCTCTTCACACACACACACATACACACACACACACACACACACACACACACACACGAAAATGCTGCCAACAATGAAGACGATGACGACGACCACAACAGCAATAATAATAATAATAATAATAATAATAATAATAATAATAATAATAATAATGACGCTTAATGTCAAGATGTCTATAGCGCAAGATGAAGTGAAGATCAGGATTTCTGCGCATCGTTTCGAATCCTGTTTCTATTTTTTCTTTATTTTATTATTATTTTTTTTTTAAGTACTGCCATCAGGGTCGTGGGCTGGTCATCTACTCCTCAGTGGTCTGGCCTATGGTATCCTTGATGATGATAATAATAATAATAATAATAATAATAATAATAATAATAATATAATAATAATAATAATAATAATGTTCTCCGTAAAGGTCGGATGCAGAGTCTATATCTGTTCTCTCTCTCTCTCATTCTCTCTCTCCTCTCTCTCTCTCTCTCTCTCTCTCTCTCTCTGATAAAACAGAGGCAGATTGAGATATATGGACAGATACATAGATATTTCTCCTGGTCCCTCTCATTTCCTGCTTTCTCATCTATACCTTCACTCTTATTCCGTCTCTCTCACTTTCTATCTTTTCGTATTGAAGTTTCCATCCTTTCTCCTCTCTAACTAGCTGTCATTCTCCTCTCCCAGGTCTATTTCTCTCTCTCTCTCTCTCTCTCTCTCTCTCTCGCTGAGATTGACATGGTCTTTTCTGTAAATTGCCCTCCCCCCTTCACCTCCCTCCCCTACTCCTCCCCCACCTCTCTCCCCAAACCCACCGCTCCATTTTACCCTAAATTCTTTACCTAAGTCTTTTTTTTTTTTTTTTTAATTCTCTCTCTCTCTCTCTCTCTCTCTCTCTCTCTCTCTCCATCTGCCACAATACATGATTTATCTCCTTCCTTTCCACCATGTCTCTCCCTTCTTTCCCTCCATCCCTTCTGCCCCTATCTCTCCTCCCTACATCTATCTTTCCTTACCTCCATCGTTTATCTACTTAACAGTGTATCTTCATCCCTCCTTCCATCTCTCTCTCTCTCTCTCTCTCTCTCTCTCTCTCCTGATACTACTACTGCTCCTGGAATCTACCTTACTTTTACTTTCCTCGCTCCATCCATCTCTTTATCTACCATCTTCGCTCCCTCCCTCCACCCAACCAATCCTCCCTTCCATCTACTTAATCACGCTCTCTCTCTCCCTCCCTCTGCTTTTCCCTCCACCCCTCCCTCCCTCCCACCATCCCAGCCGTCCCATTCATCTATTAATCAACCTTCCTCCTTCCCTCCCTCCAGTCGCTTCTCTCCATCCACCCACTTATACCCTCCCTCCTCCCATCCATCTATCCATTCCTCCATCTATCTACCTATAACCCACCTGGCTCCCTTCAACCCAATCTGTCCCACTCCATCATCATGCCATCTAGGTAATTCTTTCTCCCTCCCTTCCTCCCTTCGTTCATTTATCTCCCTACGTATCAACCTCACTCCCTCTCCCTTTTATCTGGTTATCAAGTCATTCCTCCCTCTTATCTCTCCCTCCCATCATCCATCCCATCCATCCACTAATCTCTCTCCCTCCCTACCTCTCTTCCTCCTTCCCTCCACTCAGTTCAAGGCTCCTTCAACCTAGTTATTCTCTCTCTCTCTCTCTCTCCCCCTTCCATCACATATGCCATCCAAGTATTTATCGCTCTCCCCCAATTTAACCCTCTCTCCACGTGTCTCCCTCTCTCCCTCCATCAATTACTACTGTCTCTCCCTGTCCCCCCCCCTCCTTCCCTCTATTATCCATCCATATATTACCATCTCTTCCTTTCCCTTCCTCCCATCCTCATTCCCATTCCTTTCCATCACCCATCCCCTTTGGTTCCTCTCTCCCTCTTCTACCATCTCTCATCCCTCTATATCTCCCTCTCCCTCCCTTCCTCCCTCTCTCATTCCTCATCTCCATCTCCCTCCCTCCCATCCTCACCCCGCCATCTCTCTCATCACTCATCCCTTTATTCCTCTCTCTCCTCCCTCCCTACCTCCCTCCCGCCTATTTATCCCCCCCTTCCCCGTGAGAGGGCCTGATTGACGTGGTATATACTAATCACTCTACCTTAGTTGTGTATTCTGGCCAACTTACCTATGCACAGGTAAGCCAGAGGTGGTCATTACGAGACAAGGAGACAAGGATGGACGGAGGGATAAACAAGGAAGCAAAGGAAAGAGGAGAAATAAGGAGGAAAGAAAGGAGAGGATAAGCAAGAAGGGAAGGAAATAGGAGGAAGATAAGCAAGGTGGGGAAGGAGGGGTATACGCTAGGTGGAAAGGAAGAAAGGAGAGGACAAGAAAGTTGGTAAGAAGGAAAGGAAGGAAGGAGAGATACGCAGGGAAGCAAGAAAAAAACAGAAAGGAAGGAAGGAAGCAAGCAGGAATGGAAGGAAGGAGGGATATGCAAGGAGAAAAGGGGTGGTAGGATAAACACTGATAGAATGAAAAAAAAAGGAAAGAAGAAAAGTGAGGGGATAAAGGAAAACGAAGATGGGAACAAGGAATGGAATGAAGGAGGGAAAGAGAGAAAATAAAGAGAGGAATAGAGGAAAGGAAGAAGGGACGGGGATGCAAGGAGGCAAGAGGAAAGGAAGAAGGGAGGGGGATGCAAGGAGGCAGGAGATAAGAAGGATGAATTAAAAACATATGCAGGATGGGAGAAAAGAAGGAAGGGAAAAAAAGAACATTAAAATTCGAGAGTTGAGAAAAAAAAAGGGAGGGGGGTGGAAGAGCAACACACACACACACACACACACACACACACACACACACACACACACACACACACAATGGAATGTTATAGGAGAAAGGAGGAAAAGGTAGGAGGAGGCCTGAAAGAAAAGAAGAAAGGAATGATGTGTGGAAGGAAGGAATATAAAACACAGAAGAAAGGAAAGAGGGAAGGAATGATAGCGGGGTATGGAGAGAAGTGAAAGAAAGGAATGAGGAAGGAAGACCAGAAGGAAGCTAGAGAGAGAAAGAGAGAGAGAGAGAGAGAGAGAGAGAGAAGAAAAACAAGGCGGCGAGGCACATAAAGCTGACAAAGTTGAAGAACGAATTAACGAAGAAAAAATCAATGAGTGACTCAATATAAGAAAATAAAATTATTAGAAGAGAAAAAAAAAAGAAAAACAGGAAAAGGAAGGAGACGGAGAATGAACAAAGTAAAAAAAAAAAAAGGACGAAAACAACACAGACGAAACTGGAAATAGAAAAAATACAATAAAGCAGATCAGAGCAGAGCAAGTATTGGTGACTCATTATTATTATTATTATTATTATTATTATTCCTCACACCCAACCCAAAATGCATACTTATTTTTTATCCCGTCACACCTAACACTACCCAAAATAATTCACTGTTCTGTCCTTAACCCCTTCGATACGGTGACGTTATATTTAATTCTTAATACCACCAGACGATTTCACTCACCTCAGAAGTGGCCTTGTTGTGAGGGGGTGATTAAGGCTGAACCTAAATCCCTCCACATCGAAAACTCTCCAAAGCAAAAATCGTCTGAAAAGGGGAATGGGGAAAAAAAATCTCAATGGACTGAAATGGTAAAAACAATTCCTTAAAAAAACAATATCTTCCTCAAATATGCCCCCCACACTCACTCCTTGCCCTAACAGTACCTTTAACCTCCTTTTGGCCTGCCTCCTGACGATGGTATGTTGCTTAGGTTAGGCTTTTCGATCTGCACGTGAGGTATATGCAACATTAACACCTGTACCATGACACGGGATCCTTGAGCAATATCGTCAGGGGTTTAACACGAAAATAAACGTCGTCACAACACCGAAACGATTAAATATTTCCTTGACTTTACAAAAAATGTCTTAGAAATAACCTAAAACATTACTTGCCTCCCCCCAAAAAAAATTACTTCACCCCTTCGCAATAATGTCTATCGAGCTTCAGTCCTCTGACGCTGGCAGGAATAAAGTAAACAAAAGTGGTTCAAACTACCTTCAACTTATGGATCTGTCTTAAAGTTTCCCACGTGTGTGTGTGTGTGTGTGTGTGTGTGTGTGAATGTTGTGGATATTGTCGCTTATATGTGCCTCTGTGTGTGTGTGTGTGTGTGTGTGTGTGTGAATGTTGTGGATATTGTCGCTTATATGTGCCTCTGTGTGTGTGTGTGTGTGTGTGTGTGTGTGTGTGTGTGTGTGTGTGTGTGTGTGTGTAAATATGAAAGCCCTTGTGTGAGCATGGGTGAGCATATGCATCAATGTATACATGTACGTCAGTGAGTGTGTCTTTGCATGAGTGAGTGGTGTGTGTGTGTGTATGTGTGTGTGTGTGTGTTCTTGTATACAAGTGAGTTCTTGTGTACGAGAGAGAGAGAGAGAGAGAGAGAGAGAGAGAGAGAGAGAGAGAGAGAGAGAGAGAGAGAGAGAGAGAGGTGTCAGTATTGCCTCATGTGGGGAGGGGGGAGGGGTGGTGGGAGGAAGGGAGAGAGAAAGGGAGGAGGAGGAGGAGGGGTAGGACGGGAGGGGGGAGGAAGACAAGAGGCAAGCAAGGAAACAAACAGACGGACAGACAGACAGACAAGGAGGGAAGGAGGAGGAGAAGGGAGGGAAGGAGGAGGAGAAGGGAGGGAAGAAGGGAGAAACAAGAGAGCGAGGAAGAAAGGGAGAAGTGCAAACGAAGGAGGCAGGAAGGAATGGGCAATTAAAAGGGAAGGATGGAGGAAAGAAATGAAGAAAAAAGAAAATGGACAAAGGTAGAAGGAAAGAGGAAGATGGAAGGAAAGTGGGAAACGGCAAGAAATGAAGGTAGGGAGGGGAGAGGGAGAGAATAGGCAGGGGAGAATGGGAAAGAAGGGAATGGGGCAAAAGCGGGAGGGAGGGGAATGGAATGGGGTGAGAGGGGGTGAAAGGGAGAGGGAGAGAAGTGGAGGTGGGGGGTGATGGGGGTAGTGTATGATGTAATGTATGTGACCTCACACCAACCTTGCCACCACACGCACACACGTACACATACTTGTACATATATACTTACACATGAAGATTACTCACTCACCCTCTTCCTTATACTAGAGATACACAGACAAACTCAGACATGCGCCTACATATATGGCATATATAAATACATAATATATACTCCTGTTACATATATACATAACATACGTCTACATACAGCACACAGATACCAGCGTGTACATATTTCTTATACATGTGCAAATACATACACACAGACATGCAACACACACATAAACAATGCTAATTATACACATTCGACCTTACATATAAACGCACACACACATGCATAATCATACGCACACAAAGCAAGCCTGATGAGCGGTATTCAGGTATACACATACATACATTAGGGCCACGCACATGCATACATAATACACACACAGGACTGACTTACACAATGGTCTATGTAGGTGTGAATGTATGTCCGTATCTACACGTCTACGCACACACACTGGGTCTACTGTATACATATACGTACACACACACATACAAATTCACATATACACACTAAAACAGCCAACCACACAATAACATGTGCACATACTCATGCCAACATACACTGGCGCACACAAACTTACTATCACACACACACACACACACACACACACACACACACACACACACACACACACACACAAACGCAAGCACACACATACACACAAACGCACGCACACACGTTCACAGTTATTAGTCCTTCACACGCACTCATGTACACACGCACACACGCACATGCACACACGCTCTGGCCTCTACTGGTGATGAAATCGCTGAGTTGCCGCGCGATGGTGGTTGTTGTGGTGGTTGTGGTAGTTGTGGTGGTTGTGGTATTTTTGGCAGCTGTAGAGGTTTTGGTAGCTGTGGTAGTTGTGGTTAGTTGCAGAGGTTGTGATACTGGTAGTTGTGGTAGTTATGAAAGTTGTGGCGATGGTGTTGTGGTTGTGGGAGTAGTAATAGTTGTGGTTGTTGACGTGAGCATATGTTGTGATGGTACAGTAGAAAGATGTGATAGTAATGGTAGCTACAGAGATGGTACTGTAGTTGTGGTAAGAATGGTAGTTATGAGAGCAGTAGTTGTGGTGGTTGTGGTAGTTGCAGTAGTGATGGTGCTAATTATGGTGATGGAAATTGCAAATGTTATACTGGTAACTGTGGTAGATGTGGTAATAGTAACAGCTGTGGTGACGGTGGTAGCTGTGGTGATGTTGGTAGTTGTGGTGATGGTAGCAGTTGTGACGGTGGTAGTTGTGGTAGTGATGGCAGCAGTGGTGGTAACGGTAGCTGTGGCGGTGATGGTAGCTGTGGCGATGGTGGTTGTTCTGGTGATTGTGTTTAGTTGTGGTGATGGTGTTAACTGTGGCGGTGATGGTAGTTTTGGTGACGGTGATGGTAGTTGTGGCGGTGTTGGTAGTGTTAGTGTTGGTAGTGGTTGATATGTTGGTGGCTGCTGTGGTGATGGAAGCAGTTGTGGTGGTGGTAGTTGTTGTGGTGGTAGTTGTTGTGGTGGTGGTAGTTGTTGTGATGGTGGTAGTTGCTGTTGTGGTGGTAGCTGTTGTGATGGTGGCAGCTGTGATAATGACTAGTTGTGGTGATGTGTTAGCTGTGGAGGTGACGGTAGTTGTGGTGGTGATGGTGGAAGTTGTGGTGATGGTGGTAGTTGTGATTATAAAAATTCTGAACACGCTCTCTCCCCCACTTCCTCCACCACCATGCATACATACATACGTACACACACACACACACACAGAAGGGGGGGGGAGAGAGAGACTACAACCCGATCATAATCACAAGTATATGCCAACATATGCATAAATACAAGCATTTCAGTACGCCCCATTTATATATATATATATATATATATATATACATATATATATATATATATATATATATATATATATATATATATATATATATATATATATATATATATACCACAACATAAAACGATCATAATCACAAGTAAATGCATACATATGCCGTGCATCATAAATTGGGGTGCACACATCCCCACAAACATGTAGGTTGCATATACGTACATGCCTCCATTCATACACATATACCAGTAAACAATCGCACACACGTACGAAGCTAAAGCCTTTCACATACATACACCTACACAAGTTCACACATACGTACATATAAAATATTTACACTTACATACACACCCACATACACACAGGCACGTGAGTCATTGTGTATCCGAGTGTATTGAGCGATGGTGGTAGTACTGGTAATTGTGGTAGTAGTGGTGGTAGTGGAGGGAGGTAATTGTGGTAGTGGTAATTGTGGTTGCTTGGAAGGTGGTGATGGTGGTGGCCCGTTCTCAGGTGCCGGCTCGATCGAATGTTGGTAGGTGCTGGCTGTGGTGGTGGTAGTAAAGGATTGGTGGGATGTTGGTAGGTTTGACAGGTGCAATGTTGGTAGGGTTGGATTATGTAATGTTGGTAGCTGTAGTAGATGAAATGTTAGTAGTCATGGTACTGTAATACTAGTAGTTGTGGTAATCTAAATACTTGTAGTCATGGTAGCTGAAATGTTGGTTGTGGCAATGCACCTGATAACTAACTGCTAGAATGTTTGTAGTTGTGGTAGTTGTAATGTTGGTAGGTCCGATGTTCATAGTTTTCGTACTTGTAATGTTGGTAAGTTAGTAATGTTTGTAGATAATGGTAAACGGAATGTTGGTTGTCGTGGTAACTGGGATGTTGGTAGAAAGGAAGACAGTTGTTAGCAGTAGCAATGTTGGTAGTAGTGGTAGTAAAGTAGGTAGCAGGGGTAGTAACGCACGTAGTGGTTGTAATTTCAGTAGTGGTAATACTGGTAGTAATTACAGTAATGATGGTAGCTGAGAATAATTTTGGTAATTGTGGTAATAATATTAATAGCTGTGGTGGTAACGCTGGCAATTATGATGATGATGATGATGATGATGATGATGAAATAATGCTGATGGATGTGGTAATGCTTGTAGTTGAGATAGAAGTGCTGGTAGTAGTGGTAGTTATGCGGACAGATGACTCAAACTGGTAGTAGTGGTAATGCTGATCATTGTAATGTTGGTAGTTGTAGTAATGTTTGTAATTTTTGTAATGTTGGCAGGTGTGATAGTAATGTTGGTAGATGAATGCTGTTTGTAAATCTAAGTTGTGGTTGTAATGTTGGTTGTAATGCTGGTAGCTGTAGTAATGTTTGTAGTTTCTGTAATGTTGGCAGATGAATGTTTTTATAAATGTTATAGTGATGTTGGTTGTAATGCTGGTAGCTGTAGTAATGTTTGTAGTTTCTGTAATGTTGGCAGCTGTAATGTTGGCATGGAATGTTTTTATAAATGTTGTTAGTGGTGGTAGTGATGTTGGTTGTAATGCTGGTAGCTGTAGTAATGTTTGTAGTTTCTGTAATGTTGGCAGATGAATGTTTTTATAAATGTTGTTAGTGGTGGTAGTAATGCTGGTAGTTGCAGTAATATTTGTAGTTTCTGTAATGTTGGTAGATGAATGTTGTTTATAAAAGTTCTTAGTGGTGGTAGTAATGTTGGTTGTAATGCTGGTAGTTGTAGTAATGTTTGTAGTTTCTGTAATGTTGGTTGATGGATGTTGTTAGTTGTGGTAGTAACGTTGGTTGTGCTCAGTTGTGATGGTAATGGTAGCAGCCGTGGTAATAATGTTGGTAGCTGTGGACTGATGGGTGTGGTAGTAAATGTAGTAATTGGTAGCAGTAGAACTCATGATAGATGTAATGTTGGTTGATGTAGTGGCAGTGTTGGTAGCTGTACCTGTAGTATTTTTGCATGTGGCTGTGGCAGGAATGTTGGTAGCTATGGTAATGTTGGTAGTTGTGATAACCTTGGTAGGCCTAGTCAGAGAAATATTGGTAGTTGTGGTTGGAATGCTGGTAGTTTTGATACTGTCGAGAGCTGAGGTAGGAATGTAGATGACTTCTGCAGGTAGTTGTGGTAGGGATGTTGTCGTGGAAATTTTGGTAGGTAGATGTGGTAGGAGAGTTTTTAAAGGTGGAAGGAATGACGGTAGTTTTGGTACTTTGGTAGATGAAACAGGAATGCCTGCGGTTGTGGTAGGAATACTGGTAGCTGTGGTAGGAATGTTGGTAGCTGTGGGAGATGTGCTGATGGTACGGGTGATGATAGTGGTTGCTGTAGAAATGTTGGTAGCTGTAGTGGAAATAGTAGCTCTGGTAGGAATGTTGGCAGATGAGGCAGCTGTGGTAGAAATGTTTGTAGTTGTGGTAGAACGTTGGTAGTTGTAGTTATTCTGACCTTTCATTTTTTTTTTTTTTTTTTTTTTTAGTTTTTTCATTTTAAGCTCTCCTTCCCTGGGGCTACTTTGCATAAATATTGGGAAGGAAGGAAGGAGGGGAGAGGGAGGGAAGGAAGGAAGAAGGGGAAAAGGAAGGAAGGAGGGGAGAAGGAAGGAAAGAGGGAAGGAAGGAAGGAAGGAGGGGAAAGGGAGCGAAGGAGGGAGGGAAAGAAGAAATAAATGAAAAGGTAGAATATTATGAGTGAAGGAAGGAAGGAGAGACGGAAGCAGGGAGAAAGAATGAAAGAAGGAAGGAATTGGCACTAGCAAATAGAATGGAAACATGGAAGGAAGGAAGGATGGAAGGAAGGAAGGGAAGAATTAGGGAAACAAGGAAATAATTGGCGCATACGAAGGGGAAAAAAAAGGAAAATGTTGAACTGGGAAAACAAAGAAGATAGGAATATGTTATGAATAAATGTTAAAGGAAGGAAGGAAAGAGACGAACAGGAAGGAAGGAAAAGTGAAGGATGGAACTATGGTTGATTGAATGTGTGTGTGTGTGTGTGTGTGTGTGTGTGTGTGTGTGTGTGTGTGAGAGAGAGAGAGAGAGAGAGAGAGAACGGAGACATGGCTTGAGAAAGAATGGAAGAAAGTAAATGAAGGAAAGATGGAAGACGTTGCGAATTGAAAGAGGAAAGAAGAGGGAGTAGACGGGGAGAGAGAGGAAGTTTTAAGAAGAAATGAAGACGAAATGAAGGAGTGAACGAAAATGAAGGAAATGAAAGGAAAGACAATACTTAAATGATATGAAGGAAGGAGGGAAGGAATAAAGGAGGCAGGAAGAGAATAAAGGGGAGAGAGAGAGAGAGAGAGAGAGAGAGAGAGAAGAAAGGAGTAAAGGACATTAGGAAGGAGGACTTGAAAAGATGGGAGGAAGGTAAAGGAGGGAAGAAGGGAAAGTGAAGGAAAGGAGGAAGGCACTAGGTAGGAAGGAGGGAGAGACGGAATATAAGGGAGAGCGAGCGAAAAGTGAAGGAGGGAATGAGTGAAGGAAGGAAAGGAGGAAGGAGGGATTAAGAAGGAATGAAGGAGGGAGGGAGAAGCAGTGGTAATCTCCCTAAGACAGAAAATGAGTATCCTCTCTCTCTCTCTCTCCTTCCTTCCTTCTCCTTCGTTCCTTCTTTCTTCTGTATTCCTTCCAGCTTTCTCAACTCACTAATTTTCCTTCCTTCATTCCTTCTTTGTTCCTACATCTTTTTCCATTCACTCATTTTCCTTCCTTCCACTCTTCTTAATTTTCCTTCCTTCATTCATTCCTTATTCTTTCATCTTTTTCCATTCACTCATATTTCTTCATGCCTTCCTTCCTTTCTCCTTTCTTCCTGCTTTTTTATTCCATTCCTTTCTCCTTCAGTCCTTCTTTCTCCCTCTCTCTCGCTCTCTCTCCATTCCTCTTTTCCTTAATACCTTTCCAATCTCTTCACTTATGCCTTCACTATCCTTCTTCTCTCCTTTATTCGTTTTGTGTTATTCAGTCACTGCCCCATTTATTTCATTACTGCTAACTTCTTGCATTTTTTCTTCGTCCACTTTCTTTCATTCAACTTTATCGTTCCGTCATTCATTCTTCTTTTTTGGGGGGATGAAAGAATGAAGAGTGGATAACGGAGGGAAGAAGGGAAAGAAAGTAGGGTACAGTGTGACGTAGGAGTGAGACAATGAAGGCAGAAGGGAACGGAAAAGGGGAAGAAAGATGGGAGGAAAAGGGAAGGACAAAATCATGCAAAGTAGAGAGGAAGGGGAGGAAAAGAGAAAGGAGGGAAGAAAAAGAAGAGGGAAGGAAGATAATGAGAAATGGAGAGTGGAGGCGGAGGGAGAAATGGAAGGAAAAGAGATGCATAGTAAGAAGACAGAATGAATAAGACAGGAAAAAAGACAAATGATACAGTAACTAATGGAATGGAAGAAAAAGAGGAAAAAAAATGAAAGTGAAGACTATGGCAGAAGACTAAGAGAAAGGAAGGAAAGTAAGAGGACTAACAGAAAGGATGGGGGAAAAGAATGATGGAAGGAGGGTAAAAAAATAAAGGAAAGAATGAAGAAGGAATGAAAGGAGAAGAGATGGACGGTGAGAGGAAGGAAGGAAGGAAGGAGGAAAGCGCACTAAAAATGCAAGAAAGTATAAAGAAGGAATGAGAAGAGAGGAAGGAGAGATGGACTACGAGAGGGAGGGAGGGAGCGAGGAAAGAAGGAAGGAAGGAAGCGCACAAAAAATGAAGGAAAGAATGAAGAAGGAACACACAGACATAATGAAGGACAAACACGACTCCTTCACCATCATTATCCTTCAATTCTTTATTCCCTTCCTTCGCTTCTTCTGACCCCCCCCCCACTTCCCTCCACAGTCACTCCTTTCTTCTTCCTTTCCTGTCTCCATCTCTCCTTCTTTAACTACTTCCTTCACTTCTAGCTTTCCTTCCCTTACTTATCCCTTCCTTTCCTACATCCATCACTTTCTTCCTTTCAATATATTTCTTACACCTTTCCCTCCTCCTTCATTCCTTCGCTAATTATTCCTTCCTTAAATCCTCCTCCATCCTTCCTACTTCCATCACTCCTGCCTTCCTTCCGCACTTCTTGCTTCCTTCTTTCCTCCATCTCTCATCACTTCCTTCTTTACATCATTCCTTGCTTCCTTCCTTTCACCACGTCTCCAGCCTATCTCCTCTTCCTTATTCTTTTATCGCTTCTTCCTGCCATCCATACTTCCTCCCCCCTTCCATCCAGTATTTTTTTTTTTAATCGATCCATCTATCTATCTGTCTATCTACCTTTTCCCTACCCTTGGTTCTAACGCCCTAACCTTCCTTCCTTCCTATATAATCTTCTTCACCCAACCATCTAAATATTCTCCCTTCCTACCTTCCATTTTTTTGTTCTTCCCATATGCAATACTAATATTTCCTGTCTTCCTCTCCCTTCCTTCCTCTTGCCTTCATTCATTCTCCATCCCTCTCTCTCTCTCCTTCCTTCACCAGTTCACTACAACGGGGTCCCAGAAAGCTTAGTGTTACTGGGGGAAGCTTAGAGAGAGAGAGAGAGAGAGAGAGAGAGAGGCTGAAAAAAGGGGTAATACAGGGGAAAAGAAAAAAAAAAGAAAATTTGCAAGAAAAGAGAAACAGGAAAAAAAATGAAAAGGAAAAACGAGGGAGGAAAAGGAGAAAAGGGGAAAAAATAAGAGAAAATGGAATAAAGGAAGGTAAAGGATGAAGAGAGAGAGAGAGAGAGAGAGAGAGAGAGAGAGAGAGAGAGAGAGAGAGAGAGAGAGAGAGAGAGAGAGAGGCGAGCAGTGGCTGAGAGGAAATTAGAAAGTGGGAAAAGGGAATGGAAGCAAAAAGAGTAAAATAGGGAAAAGTGAGAGAAAGAGAGAAAGGGAGAGAAAGGAGGGAGGTAAGGGAGAGAGATTTGGGTTGGAAAGGCACGATTTAACGTGATTAGGGAGGGAGGGTGAATAGAGGGAGGGAGGGAGGGATGAATAGGAGGGAGCGAGAGGGAGCGAGTTGTGAGTAGGGGACGAAAAGAGTGTTGGGAGTACGAGATAGGGATTGGGAGGGAGGGAGGGAAAGAAAGGGACAGGGAGGGAGGGAAAGAGGAACAGGGAGGAAGGGAGGGAAAGAAAGGGACAGGGAGGGAGGGAAAGAAAGGGACAGGGAGGAAGGGAGGGAAAGAAAGGGACAGGGAGGGAGGGAAAGAGGAACAGGGAGGAAGGGAGGGAGATGGATGGGGAGTGAGTAGTGAGACAGAGACGAAATGGCTGGAGGGAGAAAAGAGAAAGGGAGGGAGGGAGGAAGTAGGGAGTGAAAGAAAAAAAGCTGGAGAGAGAGAGAGAGAGAGAGAGAGAGTAGTGAGTGAGGGATGAAGAGGTTAGAGGAATAGTGAGAGAAAGAGGAAGGAAGGGAGGGAGCAGAGAGAGAGAGAGAGAGAGAGAGAGAGAGAGAGAGAGAATGAAAATTGAGATGAGGGAAAGTGGGGAAAAGACAGAAAGGGGAAACTATAAGTGAGGAGAGAGAGAGAGAGAGAGAGAGAGAGAGAGAGAGAGAGAGAGAGAGAGAGGAGGAATAAGGGAGGAAGGAGAGATGAAAGAGGAGGAGGAAAGGAGGGAAGAGATGAAAGGCTATTACGAGAGAGAGAGAGAGAGAGAGAGAGAGAGAGAGGAAAATGTGAGTTAACAAAAGGGAGAGAGGGAAGGAGGGAGATTAGAGAAAGGGAGAGAGAGGGAGGGAGGCTGGGAGGGAGATAGGATAACATAGAGGATGAAGAGGGGGAGATAAAAGGTAGAGTGAGAGAGAGTGAGTGAGGGAGAGAGAGCAAGAGTGAGGGAATGAGTGAGAGTGAGTGAAAGCATGATTGAGGGAATGCGTGAGAGTGAGTGAGAGCAAGTGATGGAATGAGTGACAGTGAGTGAGAGCAAGAGTGAGGGAATGAGTAACAGTGAAAGCATGAGTGAGGGAATGAGTGACAGTGAGTGAGAGCAAGAGTGAGGGAATGAGTGACAGTGAGTGAGAGAAAGAGTGAGGGAATGAGTGAGAGTGAGCGAAAGCATGAGTGAGGGAGTGAGTGACAGTGAGTGAGAGCAAGAATGAGGGAATGAGTGACAGTGAGTGAAGGCTGAAGTGAGGGAATGAGTGAGTTGGAGCAAAAGTGAGTGGGAATGAGAGCAAGAGTGAGTGAGGAAATAAGAATGACTGAACTGAGGGAGAGGATGAGTAAAAGGGTGAGGGGATGAATAAACGAAAATTAGGTGAGGGAGAAAATGGGTGTGGTAATAGGGGTGACTTAATGATATGAGTAAGAAGAGGGTGAGTTAAAATTGGAGTGAATGAGTAAATCAGTCGAAGATATCTGACAGAAATTAGAATGAGAGGCAAAACTAAAGAGTGAGTGAGTGAGTGAGTGAGTGAGTGAGGGTGAGCGAGGATGAGTGAGAGAGTGTGAAAGATGGTGATTTGAGAATGCGAGGAGTGAAGGTAAGTGAGAGGCAAGGAAGGGTGAGGAAGGGATGAGAGAGAGAGAGAGAGAGAGAGAGAGAGAGAGAGAGAGAGAGAGAGAGAGAGAGAGAGAGAGGAAACAGGTAAAATGAGTAAGTACAGGAGGGACAGACAGAGTGAGTGTAGGTGAGAAAGGAAGACAAAAGGATGAGCAAAACTGAGAAAGGGTGAGTAAGATGAATAAAGGTGAGAAAATGGGTGAGTGAGAGAGCTTAATGTGAGACACAGAAAATGGGATGAGTAGACGAGGACGAGTAAGAGAGAGATAACAGGATGAGTGAGGGTGAGAGAGAGTGAGACAGGAAAAGTGAAGGTAGGAGAGGAAGTGAGAAAGAGAGAAAAGTAGGGGCAAGAAAGTAAGAGGATGAAAGGTGAAAATGAGGATGAGTGAAGGAAAGGATGAGAGAGAGAATGTGAGTGAAAATGAGAGTGAGGGGAATGAGAAAATATGAAAAAAAGAAAAAAAAAGTAAGGACGTGAGGAAAGAGGGTGAATTAGAGTAAAAATGAGGAAAAATAAACTGAATACGAGAATAAGATAGGGTGATAAAGGGTGAAAGATAAAAGGAGGAAAGGGTGAAAGATAAAATAAGGGTGAAAGATAAAATTAGGGTGAGAGCAGAGGTTAGTAAGATTAAAACTGGATGACAGTAAGGGAGAACACGAAAAAAGTTCAAAATAGGGTGAACCAGAGCACAGGGTGAACAAGTGTAAGGGAGGAAAGGTGGCGAGTGAGTTCCTGATAAAATAGGATGAGTGAGTGAGTAAGGGAGGTCGTGAGAGAAAATAGGATGAAAGTGAGCATGGGTGTGCATACAGCAAGACATTACGTAGGACAGATCGAAAGAAAGTAAAGTGAAAGTGAGTGAGCAAGCAAGAACGTGAGAAAATTGGGTGAGTGAGTAAGCATGAACGTGAGAGAAAATAGGGTGAAAGTGAATGTGTAAGCAAGAACGAGAGAGAAAATTGGGTGTGAGTGAGTAAGCATGAACGTGAGAGGAAACAGGGTGAAAGTGAGTAAGTAAGCAAGAACGTGAGAAAATGGGGAGTGAGTAAGCTTGAACGTGAGAGTATCCAAGATGAAAGTGAGTCTGTGAGGAAGAGAGTGAGAAAGGAGAAAATGAAATAAGGACAAGAAATACTGGTGAGTAAATGAGAAAATGTGAGAAGACTGAGAGTGAGTGAGTGAGCGAGAACATGAGAGAGAGGAGAATGAAAGTGAGACTGAGAGGAAAAAAAGTAAGAAAATGAAAGTAGGGTGAGTAAGCGAAAGAATATGAGAACAGTAAAAGTGAGTGAGTATGTCAGAATACAAGGTGAAGGTGACTGAGTCTGTGAAAGTGAGAAGAAAGCTGGATGAATAAATGAGTATGTGAGTCAGAGGCCGTGAGCAAAGGAGTGAGTGACAGAACGTGAGAGAGAACAGGGAGTGAAGAAATGACCTGAGTATGTGACAGGGTGAGTAAATGAGTGAAAGTGAGCGAGTGAACGTGAGAGTAAATAGGGTGCAAGAGAGAAAGTGAGAGAAAATAGGGTGAAAGTGAGTGAGAGTGAGAGTGAGGGTGGTAAGGTCGGATCGATACGGCAAATAACCTAACAAATGCTAGCTGGACCTGCCTCACCCTACCTCACTCTACCTCTCTCTGCCTTACCCTCCTCTCCTGCTTTACCCTCCTTCCTCCTACCTCTCTCTGCTTAACTCACACTCACCCTGCCTCATACTACTTCACTCTGGCTCACGCTATCATACTCTAGCTTATCCTAGTTCTTTCTGTCCCACTCTGTGTCACTCCCACTTACCTTGCTTCAACTTAACTTTCTCTGCCTCACCCTACCACAGTCTACCTCACCCTGCCTTACCCAACCGCACTCTCATTCACTCTGCATTACTTAACCTAACTCTCACTCTGCATTATTCAGCCTCGCTCCCACTCACTCTGCATTACTCAACCGCACTCCCACTCACTCTGACAACATCACTCCCACTCACTCTGACTTGCTCAACATCACTCCCCACTCACTCTGACTTAACCGCACTCCCATTCACTGTGACTTACTCAGCCTCACTCCCACTCACTCATCCTCACTCCCACTTACTCACTCTACCTCACTCTCACTTGTCATCCTCTCTAACCCTGCCTCACTAAGCCTTAATCTTATTCCACTGCCTAACTTCGCGTCTCTCCACCTCATGCTACTTCGCCCTGCCTCAGTCTACCTACCTCTCACTCTACTCTTTTATCATTACTCACCCTCCCTCAATCTACCTCATATTAACTCACCCTACCTCACTCTCCCTAACCCTTCCTCCCCTTCTTTCTCTCTCTTCCTCACCCTACTCCACCTTGCCTCACGCGGCTTTACGTCACCCTGCCTAAACTTACCTACCCTGCCTAACTGTGCCTAAATCTGGCTCGCTCTACCTAACTCCACCTTGCTCTACCTCACCCTATATCACCCTACCTACCCTTCCTTATCAATCTCTCTCTCACTCCCGCCCCTCATATTTTTTACCCCTCTCTCTCTCTCTCTCTCTCATTCCTTTCTTCCTTCCCTTATTTTGTCCATCATTTTCTCATTTCCTTCACAGCTCCCTTCCTTCTCTTTTCTCTCCCATATCCTATTTCTCTTCCGTTCTCCCCCACACTCTCTCTCTCTCTCTCTCACCTTTATTCAGCCCTCCATCATGACTTAAACTCCATTCCCCTTCCTTCCTTATTACCTTCATTCTCTTCCTTCCCTCCTTCTTCCAAATCTTTCTCAGGTTTCCTTCTTTTTCTTTCTTTCTTTCTTCCTTCCTTCAATCAATCCCTCTTTCTGAATCAACTGTCAGTTCATTTCTTTCTCCCTCCCTCCCTCCCTTCCTTCCTTCTGAGTCAACTCTCAACTCTTCTCCCTCCTTCCTTCCCTCCCTTCCTCCTCCTCCCTTTATTTCCTCCTTCCCGTCCTCCTTTCCTCCCTCCCTCTTCCTAGAATAACTGTCAACTCATCGCTGCCTCCTTCCTTCCTTCCTGCCTTCCCTCCTTCCTTCCTTCCCTCCCTCCTTCTGGATCAACTGTCAGTCATCCCTCCCTCCTTCCCTCCCTCTCCTATCAGTCATCTCCCTCCCTCCTTCCCTCCCCTCCCTCCCTCCCTGATTTATGCAAATGACCTCAACTTGTGGTATTTACCCTTCACTTGGGAGGGAGGTAGGGAGGGAGGGAGGGAGGAGAGAGAGAGAAGGAATAAAGGGAGGGAGGGAAGGAGAGTGGAAGAGGAGGGAAGGAGAGAGGATAGACTGTTGGAGACAAGGAAAATATTTAGTAAAGGATAAAATATGGAATAAATTAATAAAAATAATTATAGGGGCAGGAAGAAAACAGTAAAAGAAGGGAGAAAAAAAAATAATTGCAATATAAAAAGTGAAGGAAAAAGGAAAGACTGAAGGAAGGGGGAAGGACTGAAGGAAACAATAAAACTAAAGGGAAAACGGAAATAACAAAAAAATGAAAAAGGAAGGAACAGAGGGAATGAAAAAGGAAGGAAAAGGAAGGAATAGAGGGAATGAAAAAGGAAGGAAAAGGAAGGAATAGAGGGAAGGAAGGTAGGATGGAGAAAGAGGAGAGATGGGACGAGGGAGGACTACAAGAAAAAGAGAAATTCGGTAAAGGAATATTTTAAACGTGAATAAAAACGTAACTGAAGGAAGAGAAGGAATAAAGTGAGGGAGGGAAGGACACAGGAGGAGGAGAAGGAGAGGAGGAAACGCGAAGGACTGAAGGAGAATCGAGATAAACCATAAAGAAAAAGAAAAAAAATGAAATGAAAGGGATGGAGAAGGAACAAAGGGAGAGTGTGGAGGATAAAGAAAGGGAAGGAGGGAAGGAAAGATGAAGGACTGAAGGAGAGGTAGGGAGGTACAAATACATACAAAAAAAAGAACATATGGAAGGGAGGGGGAGGAGGACAGAGGGAGAGGAGTGAAAAAGGGGAAGGACTAAGCGGAAGAAGAAAAGTGAGAGAAAAACTTTAAATTCTAATAAAAAATAGGGAAACTGATGTAATAAAGGGAGGGAAGGATAAAAGGATAGAGGGAGGGAAGGGAAGAGTAAAGATGGAAGAGGAGGGGAAGAGTAAAGATGGAAGAGGAGGGGAAGAGTAAAGATGGAAGAGGAGAAAAATTAAGAAAAGGAAGAATATGATACAATAATATTAAAAAACGGTGAGAGAGAGAGAGAGAGAGAGAGAGAGAGAGAGAGAAGGATTAACTGAGAAAACAAAAGACTAATAAAAGTTATGGCAGGGCGGGAGGGAGGGAGGGAGGGAGGGGAGGAGAGAAAGGAAGAGAAGATGAAGGAGAGAGAGAGGGAGAGGAAGAGTTAAGGGGTGAGGGAGAGAACTGAGAAAATAAGAAAAAAGTCAGAGGAGGGGATAAGGATGAGGGAAAAAAAGGATGAAGGAGGGAAGGAAGAAAGAAGAGGTAAAAAAAGGAGGGAAAGAAATAAAGGGGAAAAAACATTTGAGAGAGAGAGAGAGAGAGAGAGAGAGTAATAAAGGAAGGAAGAAGCAGAGGAAGGAGAGGAATGAGATAGGCTGAAGGACAGAGAAAATGAAGGACGGAAGAGAAAAATACAGAAGGATAAAGACAGAGAAAGTGGGTGTGAAGGAGGCGGTAATGCAATGAAGGAATAAAGAAAACACGAGGAATAGAGAAAAAAGACAACCATTATAACGTAGTAAAGAAATACTGTAAGAAATAGAGAGAGAGAGAGAGAGAGAGAGAGAGAGAGAGATTCAAACTCTTATTCCCACCAGACTTTAAAAAAAAAAAAAAACTATAGAAGAAGCAATAAATCGAAAAAAATAAAAGATGGAATGAAGAAGAAACGGAAGGAGGGAAAAAAAGCATAGTAAGAAACAGGAAAACAAACACAAGGAAAATAAGAGAGACAGATAGACAGGCAGACATAGATGAGAGAGAGAGAGAGAGAGAGAGAGAGAGAGAGAGAGAGAGAGAATATAAGAAAACACGAATACAAATATGAAGGAAAATATGAAAAAAGGAGAAAGAAAGGACGAAAGTAAAGAAGAAAAGACAGGGCAGGAGAGAAGGGAGGAGTGGAAGGAGAGAGAGGAGAATAATTACGAAGAGGGGGAGAAGGAAGGGAACGAGAGGGAGGGAGAGAGAGAGAGAGAGAGAGAAAGAGAGAGAGAGAGAGAGAAGGGTGATTGCGAAAGACTTGTGAACGTTTATGTAAGTAAGAATGCTTGTAAATGTAGGCGTGGATCCATACATTCACACACATACAGACATCCGTATATATATCCATACATGTATACATAATAAAGTACATGTGTCTGTGTGTACGTGGATGTGCGTGCCTGTGTAGCCTGGGTAGACGAGTGTGTGTATGTAACATGTAAGTATTATGTGTGTAGGTTAAGTTGTGTATGTACTTGTGTGTGTAGGTTCGGTATGTGTACGTGTGTATGTGTATATTTATCCATGTGTAGGTGTAAGTGTGTATGTGCATGTGTGCGTGTGATCGCATTTAGCCTTCACACCTGTCCCCATGTAGTCTTCCCACACACACCTGTACGCACACCTGCACTCACACATCTGTACACACACTCTCAACACAACGCACACAGGTAAACGCACACAGTTACACACACACACTCATACAAGTATATTCACTATCAACACAAGGCACACACAACTGTACACACACATAATCTAGGCACACTTATGTACACACACACACACACACACACACACACACGATCAGCACATACACATGTGCATCCTCCAACACGCACACGCCTCTTAACATACACACACACACACACACCCGCACACCCTCACACCTGTGTACACATACAAAGTATACACGCTCGTACCGTACACACTCACACCTACTTGCACGCGCACACACACACACACACACACACACACACACACACACACACACACACACACACACACACACACACACAGATACATCTATACATACGTGGATACGGACATGTGTTGGGCAATTACGATTATATAAAGAATGAATAATTAATAAGGACAGGACGAGGGAAAATGAAGGAGGGAAGGACGGGAAGAAAGACGGAAGAAGGGAAGGGTGAAGAAAGGGAGATTTAAAGGAGGGAAAAGGAAGAAAGATAAAGGAAGGGAGGAAGAATGAAAGAAAATGCAAGCAGAGAAGAAAGGATACATTTATAAGAATCGGAGGACGAAGGAAACAAGAAAAGGAAGGAAGGAAGGAAGGAAGAAAGGATGAAAGGAAGGAAAGGAAGGAGGTACGAAGCGACGAAGAAAAAATGAAAGGAATAACGCTAAATTTAACGAAGAAAAGTATACGGGAATAGGAAAGGTAGGAATGAAGGAAGGACTTAGAATATAAATGAAAGAAAAAATACCAACGAAAACAAGAAAGGACAGAGAAAAAGGTGAATGAGGGAGGGAGAAGGGAGGAGGAGGGAGGGAAAGGTTATCGACGAAGGAGGGGGGGAAGGGAGGCAGGGAGAGAGGGAGGGAGGAGAGGTCACGGATGAGGAGGAAAAGAGGTCAGATGGAGGGAGGGAGGGAGGGAGAGAAGGAGGGAGTGAAGGAGAGAGGGAAGGAGGAAGTGATGAGGAGAGAAGTTAGAAGAGAGAGCGAGAGAAGGAAAGAAGGAGTAGAGGGATGTAAGGTGAAGACAGAAGGAAAGAGGGAGAATGAAGTAGTGGGAAGGAAGGGGAAGAGAGAAGAGGAGTGGTAATTTGGGAGGAGGAGGAGGACGAAAGAAGTAAAGAGGAAGAAAGGAGTAAAATGAAAGTGAGGAAAAGTAAGAAAACGAGAGACAGAAGAAAAGAAAGGAGAGAGAGAGAGAGAGAGAGAGAGAGAGAGAGAGAGAGAGAGAGAGAGAGAGAGAGAGAGAGAGAGAGAGCACTGTACTGAAAGGTCGCGAGTTTGATTCTACATCTCTTAGGTTAGGACTGGGGACAAATTCACACACACACACACACACACACATAATCACAACATACATATTCATGCACATTCGAACATGCCACACACACACACACACACACACACACACACACACACACACACATAATCACAACATACATATTCATGCACATTCGAACATGCCACACACACACACACACACACACACACACACACACACACACACACACACACGTCAGTCTCTCTCTCTTTCTCTTTTCCCATTCCCAGTTTTTCAAATCTTTATCAGTCTATACGAGATAAAATGCAAGACCCAACCTTCTCCACGAGGAAGAGTGACAGCATGGATTCACTTTTCCTCATGCTAACCAAGTACGAACCCAAACCATATCTGTAGTGAGAATAGTTTTGAAAGTCAAGGTTATAATACTCCATTTTGTCATATCTGGGTGTGGTGGAGACAATAATGTTTTCAGATTTACCTGACTAACAAATGGCAGGACATACTATCAGCACTTCGGGTATTAACTGGACGGGAACACATGAATGGACATACTACGCACATCCAGTTTAAATGTCCGCCACGCTTGAATTCGAACCCGCACTCATCGCACATCGGGGGACAAGTACGATAACCACCAAGCCGCCCTTTCGCCCTTCCTACCCCATTTAGTGTTCTCAATAACCCCTATTTCCCCATCTTTTTTGCTCATGGTCATCTCTTACGTACTTCGTTTCCCCCTTGAACTTCCAGCGTCATATTGCCAAATGGACAGTGGACCTTAGAGTCAAATGGGTGACAATAAAGGCAGAACATTGTTAATCCATTTATTGACATGATTCTCTGCTATGGACGCAGTCGGAAGGAAAAATAATGATAATATAGACTGGATGGGGAGGCACGTAGATGAAGATAGATGTAAAGATAAATGTATAATGCTAGACAGATATAAATAGATAGATATAACAGGTGTGCTGCAGGTCATTAGCATCACCTCTCTCTCTCTCTCTCTCTCTCTCTCTCTCTCTCTCTCTCGAAAATGGAGAGAAAGGGAGAGAAAAGAAAGGGACAATTTACTCCCTTACAAAGTTCTCCACCTCTTTTCTCCCTTTCTGCTCTTCCTTCTAAGCTGCTGAGAGAGAAAGAGAGAGAGAGAGAGAGAGAGAGAGAGAGAGAGAGAGGTGAAAGGCAAATACAGGAACTGGAGACGGCGAACTCAGACAGGATAGACAGATAGATAGAAATAGATATACCGTACATACATAAACAGATACACATACATATAGATAGACAGATATAGATAGACAAAAGATAGACACAGACACGTGGAGAGGGAAAAGGTACAATTACGAAGGGGATAGAAAACTCTTATGGATAGGAGCAGAGGCAGAGGGACAGACAGACAGACAGAGAGATAGTGGAAAAGGTAGAATTAGGAGAGAAAGAGAGGGAGGTGAGAGAAATTCACACAGATAAAAGCAGGTAGATGGATAGATAGACAGACAGATGGCAAAGTACGAAAATGAAGACTGAGAGAATTTATAAAAGGTAAATAATGACAGGCAGACACAGAAGACAGACACACAGGTATAAATAGACATATACAGTTAAATAGATAGATACAGGCAGACAGGTGCAGACAGATAGATAGGTAGGCAGGCAGGCAGACAGACGGATGGATGAAGACACATAGATACATAGACAGACAGACAGACAGACGAGAGAGAGAGAGAGAGAGAGAGAGAGAGAGAGAGAAGAAAGTAGGAATATAGAGAAAAAAAGAGAGGGGTGAGGTGGGGGAGATGGGGGGAGGGGTAGTCTCTCCTACGCTTGGCTGACTTCTTCTCTCCTTCCCTCTATTCTCTCTCTCTCTCTCTCTCTTTCTCCTGCGTCTCATCTATTTCCAATTTCTTATCTACCTCATCTCTCTCTCTCTCTCTCTCTCTCTCTCTCTTTCTCCTGCGTCTCATCTATTTCCAATTTCTTATCTACCTCACATCTCTCTCTCTCTCTCTCTCTCTCTCTCTCTCCTACGTCTCATCTATTTCCAATTTCTTATCTGCATCACATTCTCTCTCTCTCTCTCTCTCTCTCCCATTTAGTACCTGTCATCTTCCTTCCTTCCCTCCTTCGTTTCTTTCATTCTCTTCCCCTTTCGCATTTTCTCACCATTCTCTCTCTCTCTCTCTCTCTCTCTCTCTCTCTCTCTCTCTCTCTCTCTCTCTCTGCTCGCCCTTCCTTCCTCTCTCTCCTTCACCAACTCCTTACTCTTTCTTTCTCTCTCTCTCCCTCCCTTCTTCCTTCTCTCCCTCCCTCTCTCCCTCCTAACTTCCTTAACAACACCAGGAAACCTCGCTACAGTGAACTCCCTCCCTGAGTCACCTAGATAGATAGATAGATAGATAGACAGACAGACAGACAGACGGACACTGATGCCAGGTACAGTATATACGTGGATGGAGAAAGACACAAAGAACTACAAAATATATATAGCCAATTCAAAACATTAGATATTGAAATAGATAAAAGATAGATAGATAAAGTACTGATGCTATGGGACTTATATAAAAGCTTGTTTGTATGAGAGAGAGAGAGAGAGAGAGAGAGAGAGAGAGAGAGAGAGAGAGAAATACATAGATACGAAAGTACTGAGATGCTCAAGCTGGTGGGAGGATCCAAGATAGACAGAAGCGTAGATAAACAGATAGATAAATTGGCTTGTAACAGTACTACACACAAATGAAGCTACTTAAACGGACAGACAGGCGGACTGACAGATATATCGGCAGACAGCTGGATGTAGATAAGATATTCAGTTGTATATACCTCTGTACGTAATGCATGGAAAGCCCTAGATATTAAAAAAAAAATCTTCACATACAGTACCCACATATACAACGGGTTACAATACATCGGATATACAGACACGTAAAATGAAAGTTAAAAATAATTAAAAAAAAACGTAGACAGATAAACAGAATGGGCGACAAACACACTAACCAAGAGAGAGACAGGTAAGAGAGACATTGAGATAGAAATATAAATGCCAGTGGGATTAGCAAGGTCAAAGATAGATAGAAATACAAAATAGATAGATGCAAAGATACACAAGAATACATATACAGACAGACATGAAGAATTACGATAAAAATAAAGTAAAAAAGAAAAAAGACTAATTACACAAGTTACCTATACACAAAAAAATAAAGAAAATCCATCAATAAATGCGTACAAGATTAATTAAGCTTGATATACGTACGGAAAATAAAACAAGAGTAAAAATAAAGAACCAGATAGATAGCCAGACAGATAGATAGACAGGCAGATAGACAGAGAGAGAGAGCGGACCACCCCGTGACTTGCAACCCGTGTGTGTGTGTACGTGTGTGTGTGCGCTTGTGTGTGCGGGTGTGTACGTGCATCGCAAGTGCATTCGTGCGTGCGTGCTTACATCCGGTGTGCGTGTGTGTGTACGTGTGTGTAGGAATGTGTGTGTAGGTTACAAGGATGTTCGTGAAGGTGTGTGTGCAGGATGTGTAGTTTCCCAAGGATGTGGTGTGTGTACGTGTGTGTATGTGTGTATATGTAGGCAGACGGATGTGTGCCTGTGCAGTTACAACACATGTGCACACCCGTGTGTGTGTGTGTGTGTGTGTGTGTGTGTGTGTGTGTGTAACTAAAGGGTAATATGCATGTGTACTGTACATACGAAACTCTGTGTACAAGTAAATATGCGTGTGTGTGTGTGTGTGTGTGTGTGTGTGTGTGTGTGTGTGTGTGTGTGTGTGTGTGTGTGTGTACAAGTGTGTGTGTGTGTGTGTGTGTGTGTGTGCGCGCAAGTGTATGTTTGTAGATTCAATGTGTATGTTTGCAAGATTCATGTGTGTGTGTATGAGAGAGAGAGAGAGAGAGAGAGAGAGAGAGAGAGAGAGAGAGAGAGAGAGAGAGAGAGAGAGTAGGTGTCTAAGTGTATTTGGAAGTGTGTGCGTGTGTCTGAAGGTGTGTATGTTTTGAAAGTGTGTGTGTTTGGAAGTGTGTGCATATGGAAGTGACTGTGTACGTTTGCTTTTGTATGTATGAAGGTACTGTATGCATGTATGTATGTATATATGTGTACCTACGCTGAGCAATATCTTTCTTCCTTTTTCTCTCCATCCTTCTTTCTAATCTCTCCCTCCTTTCTCTCTTTCTTTATTTCCTTCATTCTATCTAACCAGCTGTCTTTCCTTCCTTCTATCCACTATCCCTTATTCCTCATCAATTTCTCCATCTATTCATTCATGTCCATGTAATTTCTCTCTCTCCTTCCATTCCTCAGTTTCTGGCGTGAGAGAGAGAGAGAGAGAGAGAGAGAGAGAGAGAGAGAGAGGAGGGGGGAGTTTAATAACATTGCACATACTCCGGGTTCCCAAAATTGGTCAGGGTACACACACACACACACACACACACACACACACACACACACACACACACACACACACACAGCCTATACTCAAATACACTACACATACCTTTGCACAAATATAGATTATACTTCATATAAAGGCATACATAGAATTGCACACACAAAAGACTGCACTTAAAGCGCGCGCACACACACACACACACACACACACACACACACACACACACACACACACACACACACACACATTACTAATACTAACGTACAGAAACATACAGTACTTACACTGCATATCGTATATACATACATAATGTGGACATTCAGAGGCGTACATACAAACTCTAATTCATATTTAAGCACTAGAGTACACGTATACACACCCTCACACTACACACGACAAACACACACACACACACACACACACACACACACACACTACAGTATATACAGAGAGACAGTTACAAGAGCCGATATATGTACTCCCAAATATTTAATGTACACATACACACACACACGTATAATTTTTCATTTTCAATCTGTCATCCCCGTCTCTCTCTCTCTCTCTCCAACCTGTTTCAACTCCCCAGTCCTTTCTTCCCCTTCCCTTTTCCTCGTGTCTCCTTTACTGTTTTTTTTTCCCCTAACACATCCTCCTTCCTTCATCCTCTTTCTTTCGCATCTCTCCATAAAACTTCTTGCGTTTTTCCTCTCACCTCTCCACTCCTTTCCACTTCCATGCTCTGGTCTCTTCACCTCCCCCCCTCCTCCCTTTCTTTTCCCTCAATTCCTTTCCTTTTTTCTTCTGCCTTCCTCTTTCCCTCCCTCTCGCCTGCTTCTCCCCACCTCCCCCTCTCTCTCTCTCTTTTTCGTCCGTCCTCTTTTCCTCGCTCTCTTCTCCACTCCTTGCCCCAGTCTCTTCACCTCCGCCCCCTCCCCCCCCCTCATGGAATATTCAGGGGGCCATAACAGTTTGGGAGGCAGGCAGGGGACACTCACTCAATTTTCCGGACACTCCTCGCTAATTCGGACACCTCCATAACACGGACAGGTCGATAGTAAAAAAACATCAGTAATTCGGACATCTCCATAATTCAGACAGGTCGCTAATCAGAAAGCATCAATAAGGCCATCAATTAACGTTACCTCTCCTGATCGGGACAACTCTATATTTCACTCCAGCTGGTCCCAGACGATTTTATTCAGTTGGGGGTGGTCATATGAAGCTTGAAAGTTAATACCAATACCACTGCCCTTCTCATGGTTAGGAGAAATACGCCACATGAGTATTTTCAAGGAACACTGAGCCATAGGAGCCCGACTAATAACTGGACCAAGCATGAGCCACATCTTCCGTAGTTTGAAGCATCTGGAAAACAATTTTTAATTTGTATTAGTTGAGATGTTATTAATCCCATCAGCCGGAGGTCGTCTTTTCTGCTTAAACGTGCTAATGACAGACGATTTTATATTCAATACATCGTGGAAAAAAGACCCCAATTACAGAAGCACTTACTGGACACTTTCCAGCTGCTTCACTACAGATGCAGGTTTTTCGTCAGAGTGAGTAAAATCAGCTGACAGGTGCAACATTAAACAAAGATGTCCTGGGGCTTAACTCCTTCAATCTCTCCTTCCTCATTTCACTGTTTTCTTCAGGCAGTTTATTCACCTTGGGAGAAACTTTTCGAACTACAGGTGTTAGATACAGCCTTAATAAACCCCTTCAGTACAACCATCAGGTAAGCAGAGTAAAAATCGGCACGTGGCAAAAAAAAAAAAAAAAAAAAAAAAGATCACATGATGAAAGAGTTTATGGGGTTGATGTTGAATTACCCCAAAGCAATTTTTTATCACCTAAGTCTGATGACGATCCAGTCTTGTTAACTTTAAGACTATTATTCCTGTTGACTTTAGAAGAATTTACTCAGCCCAGATATGGCTGCTCGAACTGGAGGGGTGATGTACACTCTTTACCAACTCTTCGCTACTAGAGTGCTCTCCTGACCAGAATAATAGTCTGGTAATAGCACAAAAAAAAAAAAAATAGTTCAATGGGTTACGCGCAGGGCTGAGTGTGTGTCCTTCTGTATGCCAGCATATGTTTGTACCATGCTCTGACACATGCAAATACACCTCCATACAACACTTGCACTTTTACACACACACACACACACACACACACACACACACACACACACACACACACAGCTCTCAATTCTCAACCCTTTCTGATTCGTACTCTGCCAACATGAGAAATTTTTACATCCATCTTCTTCCCTCACTCGAAAGGTTCTGCCCTACAAGTGTGTCTCAGTTCCATGTAACTGTGTTGTCCGGGCACCTTCAACAACTCGCACAGCTCCAGTAGTAAAGATTATCAGAAAGGTGCTTCGGAAACTGTCATCAGCCATCTAAATCAAATGACCTATTTTATTGGCTTTCAGACAATTATATTAAATTTAGGAAGTCTCTCTTATTGAAAGGGATGTTGAATGTTATACTTAAATTCCACATAAAGTCTTCCCTAATCTGAAGAAAACCGTATGGATAACAAGTATAAAAAAAAATATGTAATCACAGTGAAGGTAGTACGTCCAGCAATGTCAATAATCTAAACCTCAACAATTATCCATACACCTTCAGTAATATAACTTCCATAACTTCAAAAACCATGATAATCCAATGTTCACCTTTCAATCATCCACTCACCTTGAACAGCCAAAGCCTCCTTCAGCCTTCATTAACCTGTACATCAGTAATCTCAATATTTTCAACCTTTTATAATCCAGGTACTGAAGTAATAGGAACACCAAATTCAGTACTCAAAGCAACACCATAATTCAGACATTTTCCGTAACTCAGAACAATTCAATAATAGTCCTGGAACACCACCAGACAATATCATTCAAATTGGAAACGGCGTCCTCAGTCTGAAAGAAATAGTAATACACACATGCACTGGTTCATCTTCGGCTATTTCAAAATCCTTATTAAATCGCTTATTATTCTGAACACGGCAATATTGCGGACACTTCAATAATTGACGAAGCATTTATTACTTAACACACACACTTCAAACAACCCTCAGTGTTTCATTATGTGGGATATCGCAACAGATATGACAAGCTGAATAATTGACACGGCTGAATGATTTCAAACGCCTCAGATTTTGAACGAGGTAAATAACTGAATACAGATTTTCACTGGACACCAATAATTCATACGTCCTCGTTACTTTGGAACTAAACAATCTTTAACGCTTCATTACTTCAGACACTTCAATAACTTGCAAACCTTCATCATCTTGAACATCTTAAAACTCATACACCCTCAACAATTGGGATATGATGAATATTCTAAAGCTTCAGTATTTTGGACTAACTCTTGGCTCGGTGAATAATTTTCGAGGCTTCATTATTTTGGCCTCGCCAAGTCCTTCTTGTATTTACTGCCCTGTGGGATGAAAGCAGCTAATGGGATATTTATTTGACGCGGTCTCCTATTGATATTACTTTACTTTTCCTGGGCTTCCATCGATATTACTTCATTTTATCACAGTTTTCGTTTGCTGTCCGCTTCCCCGTTTTCTTCTCTTTCCGAGATTATGCTTTGATTTCTTTTTCGTTTTTTTCCCTAATATTTCGTTATCACCTTCCATGTTAATTTTCTCTCCTTTATTCTCTTTAATTTTATACATGGGTGTGTTTGCTTAGTTTGGTGCTTTTTATTTTCTGTTTTAACTTTTCAGAATTAAAACGTCCTCATTTCATTAGCTTCTTATTGTCCTTTCTAATGTGAACATTCTTTTCTTTTTCCAAATTTTCATCTTTTTTCCTTATTATAGTTTGTGTGAGTTAGCGTCATACCTTCCTTTCTTCTTTTCATCACTTTTTTCTTCTTTGTTATATATCACTATATGGATCTTGCCCTGGTTCATTCATGTATCTTCTATTCTTCTCTTCCATTAGCCATTCAAACACTCCATCATTATCTGTCATTCCTTCCCTTCATTCTACATTCTTGCCTTCAGTCCATCTTATTCCCCTTCCTCTTTTCTTTCTTTCCATTCACCGATACTTCCTTCCTCACATTCTTAGTTTTACTGCCTAACTTAATTCCTTTTTACGTCCTTACAAGAATTTCTTGTATTCTTCCTTCCATACTTCTAATCAGACATTCTGTTTACCTTTATTTCTTTCTTTCTGTTTCTCTTCCTATTTCTGCCTCCCTTTATTTACTTATATTCCATCCATTCATCCATCTTTCCCTCCCTTTCCCTTTATATCCTTATTTTCAACCAATCTGCCATTATCAATCTCCTTATATATATTTATCGCATCCATCCAGCCATCCTTCCTCCCCTCTTCAGTCAGTCACTCTCTT
>NC_137010.1:31767968-31820468 GCF_032717465.1 Coenobita brevimanus
TGTCTCAATCCATCCAACCAGACAACCTCCACCCAACCAACATTCCATGGAGTCTTTCACCATCTCCCTATTCATCAGTCCATCCATCTATCCAACCAACCATCCATCCATCGACTCCTTATCTATCAGTCAATCCATCCAACCACACAGCTTTCAACCAACCAACCTTCAAAGCACTTTCATCTCCCTATTCATCCATCCATCCAATCAACCATCCACCGATCCATCCATCCATCCAGGCCGCCTCATCACAACACCCCCCTCATTACCCCCTCTATAATGAGCTGATAAACTAGCCATTAACTAATTAACCTGCTTAATTGTCTGGTTAAGATGAAATAACTAAAAAAAGGGAGGTAATTTATGAAGTACGCTCTCTCTCTCTGTCTCTCTCTCTCTCTCTCTGTAGTGTGTGTGTGTGTGTGTGTGTGTGTGTGTGTGTGTGTACTGGAGAGGCAGGGGGGAGGGGTAAGATGGAGGGTCCTGAGTGTTGACCTAGCCAGGCTGGGAGGTAGGCAGGAGGGCAGGCAGGTGCTAGTGGGGAGGCAGGCAGGCAGGAACAGGCAGGAAAGTAGGCAGGCAAACAGAGGGGTAGGAAGGCAGGTAGATAGGTAAGCAGGCAGGAAGGCAGGCGGGTAGACAGGCAGGTAGATAGGTGGGCAGACAAGTAAACACAAAGGCAGGCAGGGTAGTACACAGACAGGTAGGCAGGAGAACAGAGATAAGTAGAACATTAGGAGAGTAGACAGAGAAGTAAGAACAGGGAGAGGAGCCTGATAGGTCTAAGCATGCAGGGTAATAGGTAGTCGGGCAAGGCAGGAAGCAGGCAGGGGGTAGGAAGGGTCATAAGCAGGGGTGCACATGGAAGGGGAGGAGAGATGAAGCGGCAGGGAGAGGTAAGGTGAGGTTGAGTGACCAGAAGGGTGTTAGAGTGAATGAAACTAAGATGTAACAGAGGGTGAGGCAGGGTGAGATGTTGAGGCAGGGTGACGTGGTGAAGAAGGGTGAGACTAGCAAGGTGAGGCAGGGTGAGACTGTCAGAGTGAGACTGGCAGGGGTGAGGCAGTGACTGGTGACCACTAATGAGTTGCGCAAAATATTGAGAAAGACACGACAAGACTCAATGACTTGCACCTCTTCTGCCACCCCACCCTGCCGCCTCACCCCACCACCCCATTCCACCTCACCCTGCCGCACCACTCCACCCCACCCTATCACTCCACCCTGCCAAACCATTCCACCCCACCCTGCTGGTTATCCCTGCCTCCAGCTTTATGACATCTTCCTGCCACATGTCATCACCCTGTCGTATCTTTGCCACCACCAATATGCCATCTCTCTGCCACTTCTACCATCCCCTGCCGCCCCTGTCACCAGCCCGGCGCCTCTGCCACTTTTTCCACTGTCATCACCCTGCCACCTTACTCCACTCTCTTTCATTTGTAGTTTAAGGTTTATGTTATATACGGGATATGTATAAATTATGTACAGTGTAAATATGTTGCCAGCGCTCTGCCAGTACCGAGGTTGGCCAGACAGCCTGCCACCACACACTGACAGCCTGCCACCCTGTAGACAGCGCCCCCACCCCACCTGCCTGCCACCCTTCCTGACTCCCTGCCAACCTCTAAGCCTCCCTGCCAACACCCGTCACGCCCTGCCAACTCTCTCTCTCTCCTTCTCTCTCTCTCTCACTCATACTCAGATCTTAACTCCACATGCTTCACTCTCCCTCTCATTCTTTTCCTCCCTCCCTCTCTTTCTCTCTACCTCCCGGCTCCTCTCTCTCTCTCTCTCTCTCTCTCTCTCTCTCACTGCCAACATTATATTTAACCCAACGTAAAGCAATATCTTTAGTAGCCGCAATTAAAGCCAGCTCTCTTCCTAGCACTGATTAGAGATAGTTTCAATTTCCCGCGGTAGTTAGACATAATTTCCGACAGCAATTAAACACAACTTTATTTTCCGATAGCAATTAGAGCAAACTTTAATTTCCACCACTCCACTCTACCCACTCTACCAACCAACATTACAAACTAACCAACATTCCTACCAACCAACATTACAAACTAACCAACATTTGTCAATCAACATTACAAACTAACCAACATTCCTACCAACCAACACTGCGAACTGACCAACATTCCTACCAAGCAACACTGCGAACTAACCAACATTCCTACCAACCATCACAAACTAACCAACATTCCGACCAACCAACATTACAAACTAACCAACACTTCTGCCAACCAACATTACAAACTAACCAACATTCCAACCAACCAACATTACAAACTAACCAACATTCCTACCAACCAACACTGCGAACTAACCAACATTCCTACCAACCAACATTACAAACTAACCAACATTCCGACCAACCAACATTACAAACTAACCAACATTCCTACCAACCAACATTACAAACTAACCAACATTCCTACCAACCAACATTACAAACAAACTAACCAACATTCCGACCAACCAACATTACAAACTAACCAACATTCCGACCAACCAACATTACAAACTAACCAACATTCCTACCAACCAACATTACAAACTAACCAACATTCCGACCAACCAACATTACAAACTAACCAACATTCCGACCAACCAACATTACAAACTAACCAACATTCCGACCAACCAACATTACAAACTAACCAACATTACAAACTAACAACATTCCGACCAACCAACATTACAAACTAACCAACATTCCGACCAACCAACATTACAAACTAACTCAACATTCCTACCAACCAAAACTGCGAACTAACTTAACATTCCTACCAACCAACATTACAAACTAACCAACACTTCTGCCAACCAACATTACAAACTAACCAACATTCCTACCAACCAACACTGCGAACTGACCAACATTCCTACCAACCAACATTACAAACTAACCAACATTCCGACCAACCAACATTCCAATCAACTCCCATATCACGCCCTACATTTACATCAACCCTTTCACTACAATGACGTCTTCTTTTACTAATATTGTACCCAAACTATTTCATTCAGATTTAGATATGGAAATACAAGGAAAGAGGTAAAAGCTGCCACCAATATTCCTACCAATAGCTGCCTTACCTAAACAGGAATTACAGTCCTTTCATCTTAACCTGGCCCAGATTTTCCTTTTGTAGCTTATTTCACGTAGCTCAGTGGCAGGAGGAAGGTAATACGACGGCTCTACACCCCTTCCATTGCACTTCTCTGTGACAAGCATCCATTTCAACCCTCTACCAAAATTCAGACCTACCAACATCCGACGACCTAAAAAATATATTAAGATTTTATACTAACATCTGACCACCAACAAAATCACCGGTACATACCACCATTCCTTCCAACATGCCACCACGCCTGTCGTCTACCAAATCTCTATCAGCACCACAGCATTCCTACCAATCTACCAAAAAGCACATCAACATCACGACACACTAAAAACTTTGCCAAATTGCGAGGATCTAAAATCTTTCTCATAATCAATACGCTACATATATCGGGACGGGAAAAAAATCTGATGCACCACACAAGTACATCATAAATAAATATTAATAAAAACAATAAAAAGTAGAGACCTCGCTATCCTCATCATCTTGACCTTTATTCCTACCTAAAGATGAGGTGAGGTAAAAATATATATTAAACCATGAAAATAAAAATCAGTTACAAAACCAGCAAAAACATCTAGCCAAAAAAATTTATCCCCAGTAAACCACAGCCCTATTAAGTGAAGAAGCCCAATAATTGCCATAATAACTGATAATTCTGGATAAAGGTCAGGTATTAGGGTAGAGACTCTATTAACCCGATTACAGTAAAAAAAAAAAAAAAAACATTACTATAAATGGAGAAAATTGAAACCTGATTTGTATAATTTGTCTGTCTGCGTATTTATCTGTAGGGTACACTTTTATCTGACAGTCAATTTCTGATCGTTGTCTTTCAGTATCTGTTTTTATCTTATCTAAATCTTTGTATCTGTTTGTTGTCCTTCAGTATCTTTATCTTATCTATTATTTCTGATCGCTGTCTTTCAGTATCTTCATCTTCTTAACTATTGGCTATTTTTTGCACCTGCGTTTTTCAGTCTGTACCTGTATTAATGCTGCCTTTCCATCTACACCTTTCCTTATTTAATGTTATATGTGTCGGTGTTATCTCTCGCTCACCTTGCCTGGCTACCTGTCCGTTATCTGTCTGTATGCATCTTTCTTACCTTGCCTGCCATTATCTGTCTATCCAATTACCTACTTCTGATTGCTGTCTATCTATCTACAGTATATTCTCTGTGTGTTTCCCCTATCTAGGCATCTAATTTATCTGTATTTAGCTAACTTTACTACATTTTCTTTTCACCTATATATATGTTTACTGTTCTCTGTTCATCTGTCTCTACTTAGCTGTCTTACATGTTCTCATCTCTTTTATATTTATCTCTTCATCTATATTAATGTAACTTGATCTGTACGTATCCCTCTCAGCCCTACTACCTACCTCCTTGGCGACAATCTCTCTCTCTCTCTCTCTCTCTCTGAGCTACGTGCCTCTACCTCCCCACCTACCTACCGACTTAGCCTACTTTATTTTAACCTCCTTCCCTCCTTCCTTCCCTTATATATACGCACCTACAAATTCTACCTCCACCTTACCTCCCTCCCAACCTACAAAAACTACCTACCTACCTTACCTCCCTACTAACCTTTGATCTTACCTACTAACACAGTCTACCAACCTACTTACCCACCCATAGCCCTTTCATCTTTACACACCTACTGTACATGTCTACCTACCTACCTGTGTACCTACTTTCCTTTAGTCTATACCTATCTACATAATCTACCTACCTCGTTTACCACCCCACCAACAGACATAACATACCTACCTACTATCTACCTTCCCTACCAACCTACATAAATCTTTCTCAACCTCATTAACTACTAAACTACGGTACCTAACCACCTACCTATCTACCTATTACTAAATTACCTACCTACCTACTTACCTACCGCCACCTTTACCTACGCCCATTAGCTGTGATTAACTAACTACTTACGTCTCTTCTCAATTTTCTTCTTTACATACCTGCCCACCTACCTATACCTACCTACCTGTCTACCTACCTTCCACCCTACATACCTATAAACTCTCTCTCTCTCTCTCTCTCTCTCCGCTGTGTGTGTGTGTGTGTGTGTGTGTGTGTGTGTGTGTGTGTGTGTGTGTGTGTGTGTGTGTCTGCGTGCGCGCCTATATCTTAACCCAAACGTACCAAGTTAATAATGAAAACAGTTATCGAAAAAAAAAATACCAAAATTCTTCCCCCCCAAATCAATGTATATAAAATAAAGAATGTATATTGAAGGGAAGGAGGTGAAAACAAGAGACTCGAAATGTGAAAGTTGTGGAAATGGCTCAGATGGGGGCTGGGGTGGGGGTAGGAGAAGGGGGGAGGGACGGGGAGACAGAAAAAAAAAAAAGAAAAAAAGAATGGGAGGGTAGGAGGGGAGGTGAAGGTGATGGAAGGATGAGGGGAATGGAAGAGGGTGGGAAAGGGAGGAGGAGGAGAGTGAGGATGGAGAAGGAATGAGTAGGGAGAAGAGAAGACGAGGAAAGGAGGGGGATGGAGGGAAGAGGAGAGGATGATGGGAGGGGAATGAAGTGGAAGGTTAGGAAAGGAGGGTGGAGGGGGACAAGGGAGGGAAGGGGAGTAGCAGTGTGAAGAGGAAGGAGGAGAGACAGAGAGAAGACGGAGAGAGGGGAGGAGAGGGCAACAAAGGTGAGGGAAAGGAAGGAGTTGGCATAAAATTGAAAATGAAAGAGAGACATAGAGAGAGAGGGGGGAGGATGGTACGAAAATGGAGGGGGAAGGAAGAGAGAGGGAGGAAAGACTAGGAGGGGGAAGGGTGAGGGAAAAAAAAAAAAACGAGTGTTGTGAAAGTGCAAAAAACCGCGACCCAAGGGGGGGAGGGGGAAGAGAGAGAGAGAGAGAGAGAGAGAGAGAGAGAGAGAGAGAGAGAGAGAGAGAGAGAGAGAGAAACGAAGTGAACAAAAATACATTAAAAGAAAAAGACAAACGTCGTTAAGTACGTAGTTACAAACAAAATTACAGAAACAGACTAAAGATGAAAGACAGACAGACATAGAGATAGTATGACAGACGGTGAGAGATGATTACAATGAAGGACGACAGGTGTAAAGGCAGATAAGTTAGCAGGCAGTTCAGAAATAATTATAATGAGACAGAAGATGACAGACAGACAGACATGTAGAGAACGAGGATAACAATATAGGAAGACAGTCAGATGGAAGGCTTTTTACACAGCTAAAGTTGAAAGGTAGATTTATACGTAAACAGATAAACAAGTGTGTGTGTGTGTGTGTGTGTGTGTGTGTGTGTGTGTGTGTGTGTGTGTGTGTGTGTGTGTGTGTGTGTGTGTGTGTGTGTGTGTGTGAGAGAGAGAGAGAGAGAGAGAGAGAGAGAGAGAGAGAGAGAGAGAGAGAGAGAGAAAGAATCCACAAAAACCTCCAAGAAACAGATACACAAAAAAGGAACAAAGCAAGACAAAGAAAGCTGAGTAACCAACAAACAAACATACACAATGGCGGCCATCTTTGTTGTTTACACGAAGATTTTTTTTTTTTGTCCAGCGTTCCTTCTAAGATCACCCTTACGCAATACAGCTGTTGTGGTGGTTTTGTTGTTGTTGTTGTTGTGGTGGTGGTGGTGGTGGTGGTTTTGCTGTTGTAGTCTTTGTTGGTGGTGGTTGTGATGGTGTTATTGCTGTTGCTGATGCGGTTGTTGTTCTTGTTGTGGTGGTGGTGGTGTTGTTGGCTGTGGTTGTGATGCTGTTGTTACTATTACTGATGAGGTTGTTGTTGTTGTTGTTGTTGTTGTGGTGGTGGTGGTGTTGTTGTTTTTGTTGGTGGTGGTTGCGGTGCTGTTATTACTCTTGCTGATGTGGTTTTTGTTGTTGTTGTTGTTGTTGTTGTTGTTGGTGGTGGTGGTGGGAGGTAATGCTATTGGTGGTGGATACATAGTTACTGTGGTGGTGTTACTGTTTTTGTTGTTCCAGCACGGTTTATGTTGTTGTTGTTGTTGTTTGGTGGTGGCACTGATGTTGGTTTGTCGTGGTTTGTTGGCGTTGTTTTGCTGTTGTTATGGCGGTAGTGGTGATTAATGCTCTTGTTACCATTAATATTTTGGTTGTGGTGGTTATAAAACAAAAATGGTATTGTGGTTGTAGTGACTGTTTCTTAAATGGCATATAAAACAAACCAAAAACCATCCTCCAACTGCTCTCCTCAACGGGATGAATATTTCCTTGATAACTGCAATGTTTAGTTTAATTATCGATAACCTGCAATTACCCTGCCCGCTCCAGGTTATTAGTGGCCCAATTAAGAGTTATCAGCTGTCAGAGTGCGTGATTAGTGATGGTGGTGGTGGTGGCTGTGGTGTGTGGTGGTGGTGTGTAGTGACAGTAATGACGGTGGTAGTGGTGGTAGCTCTGGCGGTGCTTGCAATGGTCACACACACACACACACACACACACACACACACACACACACACACACACACACACACACACACACACACACACACGACTACGGCATTAAAACTGAAAACAAAAACATCTTTAAAAAAAACGAAGAAAAACAAAAACACCTTTAAAAAACAAAGAAACAAACAACGCATCTCCTCAACATGGCTGAATAATTTCGTGATAACTGCAACATTTATTATAATTATTGATAACACCCAATTATCGTGTCGTGCCCAGGCTGTTAGCAGGCCAATTACGTGTTATCAGCTGTTACAGTGGGCGATTAGCGCTGGTGATGGTGGTAATTGTGATGATGATGATGATGATGATGATGATGATGATGATGGTGGTGGTGGATTTTAATAATGGTGGTAGTTGTGATTATGTCTGTAGATGTGAGGATGGCGGTAGTTGCAGTAATGACGATGGTTGTGGTGATAATGATAGAAGTAATTATTGGTTGTTGCTGCGAAGGTGATGGTAGTAGTTTTGCTGATACAAGTAGCTCAAACTATACTGGTAACTGTAGTAGTAGCTAGTAGTTCTGGTGAGATTAACTGTTTTGGTGATGCTGGTAGTTGTGGTGATGGTGTGAGCTATAGTGGCAGTAAAACAGACACTGCCAGGATGGGTGGGAAATGTGGAAAGCTAACAAGTCTGAGTGGAGAATGCACGGTCGACAACTAACGCTGGTTTATACTGGATCTTAGAGCGATACGGACATCACCTACGAAGGACTAACTGATCATCCTGACATCATTTAAACTAACTCTCTAAAATTCTGATGTGATGGGACTACTACAGAAAGCTCCAATACATATTAAACATACAACTGACACTATCTACAACGTGCAGTAGCAGTTTCGTAGACCAAATGTGTTTAAAAATATATCAGACAAAACTATGTACTGAAGCCTTGCATTAAAACATCATAATAAACATCTTCGCCTGTTATTAAGAGCGGAGTGAGGAGGTCCGAGGAACACGGCAACAAAAAAGTAGGAAAAATCAAATGGGTACCCCAAGTTTTTTTTTTTTTTTTTTTTTTTTTTCCCCAGTGAAGAAGGAACCAAAGGCCGTAAGGCTCCTATAACTCACTCATCGCACAAGAGGGTAGAATGATATATCCCAATGTGGAATATCATTATCTAGTTATTCATATACTGTATACATAACCTACATTAAAATACAGTACATGAATCACAACGCAGAAAGGAGAAAACAGGGAAGAGAGAGAGAGAGAGAGAGAGAGAGAGAGAGAGAGAGAGAGAGAGAGAGAGAGAGAAACACCCCAAGAACATTTGCAGATTAGAAGAGATTGACAAAGAAAACCCATAACAGACATTTGTTTCACAGGACAGGATATAGGACTCTAACCAAAGGAACAGAACACAGAAAGTAGCAGGAAAATCGTCCCAAGTGAAGCAATTAAAACACACACACACACACACACAAAGAACCTCTCATAATTTAGTTTCTACTAATTAAATACACAAAAACCTGAAAACATTTGATTCTGAAAAGGCTAATTGTACACAGAAAACAAGAAACAACACCTGATTTAGAAGCCAACTCACTCTATCAGACAAAAAGAGCAAACCTTTCAAATTCTCCCGCGCTCCTTACACCCCGTACACAGAATTAGACGGCCAGAATTAGACTTGGAATTTGATATTGACATTTCTGACAGGTAGGCCAAGCGACCGGATGGAGAGGAACACGGGCAAATTTTTCTTTTTTTTATATATATATTTTTTTACAATAAACTTTTCAGCCGGGTCCAAATTGAACTGGAGTATATAGATATAAAAAATAATATTAAAATTCGGCGCGTTGTTCGACTTTAATTTTGAGTTTTTCTGGGTATTTTTTTTCTATTTTTCTATCCCTCTGTTTATCGCAAAATTCTCGGACGTTTTTTTTTTTTTTTTTTAGTGGAGAGAGAGAGAGAGAGAGAGAGAGAGAATTTTGTTCCTTTAAAATCTCTTCAATCTTTCGCTCCCTCTTTCTGTTTATCTTTCACTCTTCCCACACACTGTCTCTCTTCATTCAAACACATTCTAGCTACACCTTTTAATATCATCTCTCTCTCTCTCTCTCTCTCATTTTCCTCCACATCACCCTTCCCCTCTCTTTCCTTTTTCTCAGTCCCTTGTTCTCTCTTCCGTTCCCCATCCTTCTATCCTTTTCTCATGCCTCCATTTCGTTCTGCTCATCCTATTTTTTCCTCCTTTCCCATTTTCTCTGTCACCTTTTCAGTATCCTCTCTCTCTCTCTCTCTCTCTCTCTCTCTCTCTCATGCAAATAGTCCATATCTTTTTAATATTCACACATTCTCTTCTCCCCCTTCTCTCTCTTGCAAATATTTTCTACATATATCTTTAATACTCTCTCTCTCTCTCATGCAAATGTTGTCTACATATATCTTTTTAATATCCACACATTCTCTTCTCCCTCTCACACAAATTCTCTCTCTCTCTCTCTCTCTCTCTCTCTCTCTCTCTCTCTCTCAGGATTACAGAGGCTTTGGCTGTAGTCTCCCTAATATTACAGACTACTGTTCGCATTGAAAATTTAATAATAGATATATTCAAGGCACGGTAGGTAGGAAGGTAGGTTGGTAGAAAAGCTGGATGCTAGATGGATCGGTAGGTCGGTAGGTAGGTCGGTAAGTAGGTAGGCCGTCGGAATGGTGGTTGGTTGGTTCGTAGGCAGGTAGGTAAGTAAATATATAAATAGACAGACATACAGACAGACAGAAAGACATAGACAGACAGACAGATAGATAGGATGATAGGTAGGTAGGTAGGTAGGTAGGCAGGTGGGTAGGTAGTGGATGTGGGGTAGATACGCAGATATACAGGTTAGTTGTAGGTAGGAATATGGTTGTTTTATGGGTTGACTGGCAGGTAGGTTGAGCTCAAGGTAAACACATCAGTTGGCCTGTTGGTAGGACGACTGATAGGCAGGTAGGAAGTATGGCTGGATATTTGACTGGTAGGTAAAAGATTGTTCGGTTGGCTGGTATGGCGTTGGAAGGTTGCTTGGCTAGAAGCTTAGTGGAATGTAGGTATGTACAGTAATAATGGATTTTAACGGAGATGAATACGTAGCTATATAGGAAGTTTGGCTGTCGACAGGTAGGTAAGTAGGTAGATAGGTAAAAAGTTAAGTAGACAAGTAAGAAAGCAGGAGTATATAAAGGTATGACAGCTGCCATGGAAATCCCTTAAGGACAACAGACTACTCATTATTCTATCCTGACTACATGTGAACGATTTTATGCACCTTAGGAGGCCTCATCGCTCTAACGGGGTGATGGTTAACAGAAAGGAAGGTCATGTGGTTCGATGACTGGGAGGGAGGAAAGAATGTACAGATGAAGTAAGAAATGAGAGAGAGAGACAGACAGAGAGAGAGAGAGAGAGAGAGAGAGAGAGAGAGAGAGACAGACAGACAGACAGACAGACAGACAGACAGACACTATAAGGTAGGGGATCAAAATGGATGCACAACAACACTGAAGGAGACAAGTTAACCCTCATCATGTGCCCCAACACAACCCGTGGGAGGAAGCTAATAATCTTTAACAGGTTCTCGTTTACATGATTACCGTAGGAATGTGAGGGAAAACAAATAAATAAATAAATAAAAGGGAAGGAAGGAGGAATGCACACAGCTAGGGAACTAGGGAGATGCGAATGTGGCTAGGAAGAGATGCTTCATAATAGGTACCAGTGTGAGAAAGGTTGATCAATTATATAAACAGGCAGGTAAGGAGGAAATTATACACGGAGGGATCTTGGAAGCAATGAAAAAATAAAGGAAAACTTAAGGAACAGGGAAGAGGCAGATGAAATGAGACAGGAAGTGAAAAAGTAAAAGTTACGCAGAAAAGAACTGAAAGGAGAAACGGGGAGAAATCAAAACACATACCATGTACCACAGAAAAAAAAAAAAATGAGGGCGTGAAGAGGCAAAATACTGCACGATAGAAGTGGGAAAAAGACCTGTAGAAAAGGGAGTGGAAAGTAAAGGTTGGAAGAGACGAAACATGAAGAATAGACGAACTGCTGAAAATGGTGAAGAGACAAAAGCTGGTACGACGTGGGAAGTTCTTGCATAAACGGATGTAAACAAAAGGTCAGCAGACTATAATTAACAAGAAAAATGTAGAAAAGGAATAACTGAAACAATTATCCCAAAGAGAATTTAACTGGGAAATAGAATAAAGAGACAAGAAAAGGTTAGTATATAAAAAATGGATGAAATGCATAAAAGGGAAATCAAAACCCTCATCCCGCGTGACCGCATTGTCTGCCAAGCCATGCCTGTTTACCGTAGCGCCCTCAAGCCCGCCGCATCTTAGTCCCGTCTCACAACTGACGCTTAGCGGCCGAGAACATGGCTTATATAGGCGGGCGGCGGGGCTGAGGGCGTGAGGGAGGGAGGGAAGGAGAGAGGGTGAGGGAGGGGGAGGCAGTGTGAGTACAATCTTAATGTCCGTAAGGAAGATATGGGTTACGCTCATTCACTCGCGCGCCCATACAGCGAAACCATCCCACCCTGCTTACGGTACCTCTCCCCCTCCCTACGCCCTCCCTCCCTCCCTACCTACTTATTCACTTTCGTACCCATAGCAATCTTATAAGGCCGGAGGGGAGACAAGGGGGAAGGGAGGGGCTAGGGGGCGTATTCCTGAATGATCTTAACCAATTCTTACTGTCAACAATTGTGCATACCAGTTTATTATCATCAGGAATCACTTTGTTTCATCTATTTCTCACTTAACGCTCACTCTGACACTTTGATTTGGCTGTGGTGAAGCATTTGTCAGCTGTGTAAGTGACGATAAAAGCATAAACAATCGGTCTTATACGCATAATTTAAGCTGGAGAATGTTTATGAATGGGAACCTAGTACAGTCTCAGGCGCGGGATCCATACAAGTTTGTTTTGGTTACTGGCGGTGTCCGGGAAGTTACGGCGCGCTACTGCATTCGGACTTACGTGCGATTTCCCCAAAAACGTTTTACCATAATTTTCTCTAAACGTTTAATTGTATTTCCAACGAAACGTTTTCTTACATTTTCACCTGAACGTTTTCCATTATTTTCCTCTAAACGTTTCCTTGACACGTTTTACTCGATTCCAATGTTTTCCTTTATTTCCCTGGGTTTGAAATCTTATCCATATAGGGCCTACAGCCTAAAACACCCAATTCAAAAGCTCTGCTAAACTTTCCTTTAAACGTTTAAAACCTCGTCCCGCCAGTTTAACTATTATTTCCTTTCACTTTATTTTTTCTCTAAACGTTTAACCGTATTTTCCTATTTGCCTCAACGTTTACCGTATTCTCCTCCAAACATTTTCCTCTAAGCGTTTCACTATTATTTCCTCTACAGGTGTCATATTTTCCTCTAAACATTCTGTTCTGGTTTCCTTTATGCGTTTTTATCCTCACTGAAACGTTCTACCGTGATTTTATCACAATATTTTCAACATTTCCTGTATCAAATCTCTAGGCAGCTTAAAACAAACTAGCCTATGATCTATGTAAATCATTTTGACTTTGCGAAAAAATAACACACGTCACATTCATAAAACTTACCTTCACATTTATATGGGTATTCGATGGTTTATAAATATTCCTACCACCACACCAACATAATGTAACCCATCACCTAAACACGCATTCTCGATTATCTCAAATTATTCCAGCCTCCCCTGAGCATGGAGATAATTCGGTGATAAAGGAGACAAATTGGAACACAAGCTAAACAGGATGGAGATGGGGGGAGAGGGGAGGAGGGCCGGGTAGGGAGAACGGGGGCGAATAGTCCTGGACCCAGATTCACGAAAATACACGATCAGCTAAGAGATCTAACACCTCTTCCGCAGCGATTTAGTCTGCATATTATACCTCAATATCCTCTTGTGCGATACTGATGCAAACACTGCCGAAATGAAAAAGATACTGTATAGTTAACATGAAAGACGATGCTAAGGTATAGTACGGGAAAATAGATCGCTTAAGAAGGGGTTGCTACGAAGCCTTCCATGGCACTAAGGATACGAAGCTCAGATATATTTTGGTAGTTACTTCCCGTCTCTTATTCTTCCAAAAACAAATATAAAAATAAAAAATAAATGTCACTATTCCTCGTACAAATAAATGAATAAATAAAATAAATCTGAGTCACTATAGTCTGTTCGCTTTAACCTGACTGAAGTAGGCCACTCCCTCAACTGGAATCCTGAATCATGGCTGCGTGAAATTCGAACCTTTGGGCACGACTGCGTCTCCTTAGTTACTAGTCAAATCACCCATCCAATCTGACAACCCTTGGCCATCCACCGCGCTGAAAAGGATTAGGGATCTTTGCCAGGTTAGACTAAACGTACTTTAGAGGGGAAACGATCGCTGAGTCTGTTCGTGAGTTTGACCTTTTTGGAGCACAGGTGAAAGGTGAAAACAGGCAAGCACGGTGAACGGGACGAATTCTCTACAGGCAGCGAAACGGTGGAGGTGGCGGCTACAAGGTGAACGGGGCCTGACGTCACACTTTTACAGTTCTACCAAGCAACAACAACCCACACAAAAAATATGAAAGAAAAGGTGAAATGGGGAAACGGAAAAACAAGAGCTGAAATGAAGAATAAAGAAAACACAAGAAAAATGGCTGACAGAGAGAGACGAGGTAAATTAGCATCCTTCGTTACAATCCTTCAGCCTGGATACGCCTCTTTGTATTCCCGCCAACGCCAAACCATTAAAGTTTTGTCAGGACGTCTCCGGATACCACAGGCTAGAAACACTAACTCCTTCAGATCCGGTACTTTTTTTTTTTTCCTCTTGCTGCTAACGCCGAGATTTTACTGGCCGCTTCAACCCGATGTCGTATGTATTATTATTATTATTATTATTATTTATTCGTCAACTGTTTTAGTCAGGCTAGGAGTGTCTTTTTGAGTCTGAGGCTTCATATAACCTTCATTAGAACTTACATCATCACAGGTCCTTCCCGAATTAAAAAGAAATGTCTGAAGGTAGCAAGAATACAAAGGAAAATATGTCATCAGACTGAAGGGGCTAACTGGTGAGACGTCCCTGGCTTGTACGGGACAAAATACGACGAAGCAAACGCGCTGTTCGTTTCAAAGCACAATGAGATATATACAAATTTAAGATGTGCATGTCAGTGTGTCAAACGAAAGATGATCCTTGCTTATCACAAAACAGGGTAAAATCAAAACTGAAATTATCACTAGTACCTCCACTCGTCTGAAAGCCACCGCACAAAGATGAACCTTCCTCATACCCAAAACCACAGCAACGTAAATCTAGCAACAAACTGACCCAAACATACCCGGAAATGCCCAACACTGGCTGCCAAACCATCAATAACCAACTAGAACTTTATGTGACCCAGTGCACCGAAATCCCTAGTAATGACCTATGCGACTGAATGAGGTTAACTAAAATGTCTACAACAGTGCCCAACTATACCCAGCAATGCCCTGAAACCAGTACTATAAAAAAAAATAAAAAAAATAAAAGGTATGAAAAACACGCCATCTAAAAAATCCTTGAGTGCATGGCGAAAGTGACACCCACCCATCATAATGAAAAACGTACCAGAATCCTCAGCTAAAGTAAAAAAATCAACAATCGGAGTGACGGTCCTGCCTAAAGCGCAAGGGTCTGAATCTCCCACAGGCGACGAGGTTTTTCAACTCTAAAATGCTGCCAGAGACGTGGGTCGGTCTCCTACCCTTGAATATTTTGATGACGGTAACCTAGTTTGTGGCCCGTACGCGCAAATATGAGAATGACTGCGCCCTAACCAAAGTGAATATTACTGACACGAAATAATAATAATAATGAATGAGAGGGTTGATGAAGCTTTCCACTCTAAGAGGGGTCTTGGGGGAGAAAAAAAAAATCCCATTGAAGGGGTTAAAATCGCCCTTACGATTGTGTGCCGAGCGGTAGTGGTGTCGAAGCCTCCACGTGGGCGACCAGCGGCAACCAGCTCGCGTGCTACGTAATGTGGCGGGAAAAGACATCTCTCACCCGACATGATTACTGTCCCCGCCTTGCCTACGCCCCTACTTTGTCCCACGCCCGCCCGGGGGTGACGGTGGGAGGAAGAGGACCACGTGTAGGGGCGGAAGGAGAGGGTGATGTACTTGAGGTTTGAGGCAGTGGCGGGGGACTTAGAACGTGGTATGGGGTGGGGTGTTTGATAGAGTATGGGTTAAGTGGGGGAGGAGGGAGATGATGGTGAAGGAGTTGGGGTAATGGGAGGTGATGGTGGGGTAGGGGTGGAGGGAGATGATGATGGTGGGGTAGGGGTGGAGGGAGATGATGATGGGGTAAAGGGTGAAGGGAGATGATGGAGGAGCAGGGCTTGAGGGAGATGATGGTGGGGTAGGGGTGGAGGGAGATGTAAAAGCTGGTGTGGAGGGAGATGGAGAAGTAAAGGTGGAGGGAGATGGTGGCGTTGGGGTGAATGAATATGACGGTGGAGTAGGGGTGAAAGGAATTGATGATGGGGGGGTGGAAGTCTTGATGGAGGAGTGAGGGTGGTGTGAGGTGCAGGATTTGACAGCAGGACGAGGTGAATGAATATTTATTTCCTCACATGGAATTTGCACTCGGAAGATTCACGGCCTAAATATTCCTCGCCGAAGTATGTTTCAAAGTCTATCAGATCTGGTCTTTATCATCTTGTGTCTTATTCTACCTTCCGCCGGACAACATCACGCATTTGTAGACTCCTCGGACTGAAAGGGTTAAAGTTCCCCAGCCAATCCGCCCATAATTTACTGATCGAATTTTGCCCGGCTGACTGAAGGGGTTCTCTCAGCTGCTTAAAAACGTCTGGTCGTAGCTGCAGTATAATTCCTCAGGTCAGTATCACACAAAATCAGAATAATCTTTGGGATGGACTTTCCCCCTCCCCAAACTCCATTAGCTGTTTTCGTCTTCACCAGCCATAAGTGATCGTTTGTAAATTCCTTCACCAAGATCGTACGCGCAGAGAACAGGATTTGGAGGGGGAAAAAAAAAAATCTATGCAAATTCCAAGGGCTAGAATGATGACAGAAACGGTATATGCTGCAGTTCACAGTAGCACTCTTTCTGATGGTTCTCCTTGTGTGTGTGTGTGTGTGTGTGTGTGTGTGTGTGTGTGTGTGTTTCCTATTTCAGAGATTTACCCTTTCCTTTTACATCAGTGGGAAGTGAGAAATAGGATGTTGGTTCTAATTCTCATAGTCCTACAGCTCTCATCATCACAAACTCATACTCTAACAATCACACACCCACACTCTACTCATCGCAAATCCATACACTCTATTCATCACAAACCATACTCTTGCTCATCACAAACCCACACACTCTAATCGTCACAAACCTATACACTCAGTCATCACAAATCCAGACACCCAATGATCACAAACCCACACTTTAATCATCGCAAACCCATATAGTCAATCATCATAAACCCAATAACTATAATCATCACAAACCGGTGCTGCCCAAATCTGTCCACTGTAAACACGACACGTAGTTATGCATAAAACACGATACGTAGTTACGCATATACTTTAATCATCACAAACCCACACCCTCTAATCATCAAAGCTATACACTCAATCACCACAAACCCAACCACTCAATCACCACAAACCCAACCACTATAATCATCACAAACTGGTATTGCCCATATCTGTTGTGCCAAGGCGATGCATACAGTTAGGCCTATTCCAATTCTGCACACACCCCTAACATCCCTACCCAAGCTTCAACCTCAGTCCACCGAACATCAGCAACAGCTTTTCTAACAAATTTGAGCCAACAATTATTCTAACCTTCCCCCCCTCTCTCCTAACACGAATTTCGTTTAACTGGAAGCTCTACACGATTGGCCTTTGCAGAATTCCTGCCTTTATTCCCGAAGTTTCATTTCACTCTGCCTAAAATGAAGCTCTTCACGACGATGACGTATCTAACTTTATTCTTGTTCCCCATAGACAATTTTATTACGCTCAGGAGACTGCGAAACTAAGAAGCCTGATACAGGCTTCACTAACCATTTCACAACAAGGGTGCAATCACAAGCTGAATAAAATCGTCTGGTGTTAAATGTGACGTTCTAGGGCTGGAAGGGCAAACTTAAACCGTCTCTCTCTCTCTCTCTCTCTCTCATTCTAACATCGGTATAGTCAGCCAACACATTTGCAAACCGGCCGAATTTCGTTTAACCGATATCTGCCAGAGCCGACATACTGTATAGCTAGCACATTCCGTTAGCTATATCCAAAATTTCAACCCAAACTTACCCACATACCTCTCCAAAAACTCAAAACACAACCCCTCTTCCACCTCCCCCTCCCTCCCTCCCTTCCAACTTCGGTTTAGCCAACAAATTCGCTGGGCAGGCGAATTCCGTTATTTAACCGAACTTTGCTTAACCGTTCGTCCCTCCTCCTCCACCCGTCCCCCATTTAATTTCGGAAAACGGCGGGAAAATACGAATGGTTCCCCGCGCGCGTCGGATTTATAACAATAAGAATTAAGTTATCAGGTAAATATAACGAAGTAGGGGCATAATTCTGGCGCGGCGGGCATAATTTGGACAACAACTTGGGAAGGGGGATGAGGGTATTCGGTTTGTCTTTTGTGAATTAATGAACGACACGGGTACAAAGGAAGGGGGAATGAATAGGGGAAATGCATGGAGGAGGAAATGGAGAAAGTTTATGAAAAGAAATACGGAAAGAGATAAAGAGGGAACGATGAACAGGGGAATGCAACGAATACACGCAGGGAATGAAAAATAACATACCAGTATAAAAATTATGCGGGAAATTGCAAGCACGAATGAAGCAGAAAAGGCATACAGAAAATGACATGGAAACGGATATGCATCTGGGAAATGAACGAGGATGTGCAAAGAAGGAAACAGCTAAGAGAATACACAAGTTTAGGGAAATAGTACAAAGATGGACGGAGAGAGGACGAACATGGAAATGCATAAACGAAATGAGAGACAATATAGTGAAAAACTTATTAAGCTTTGGCATAAAGGGGGACGGGATTTAAAAAAAATGCAGTGGGATAATGCAAAAGTAGATATGGGACATGATGAAGAAAGTACATACAAGGAAAACTTTGTGCATAGGGGTAGGGAGATAAAGAGATGCAAAGAACTGAAACAGGAAATCCAAACAGGATTTTATTAAAGAACTACATACAGAAAAATTTATAGGGAATTCATATGATAAATGAATGAAACTGGCAATGAAATGGAAATTTTTAAAAATAAATATATTACGGGGAATTTGATAAGTATATATATATAAATACAGGTACTGAACACTGGAAGGGAGAAGGAAAAAAGGAAGATAACTACAATAAACAGAATATTGGAGGGGAGAATGTAGAGAACTAAAGGAAAAAAGAAAGAACTACAATAAACAGAACACTGGAAGGGAGAATGTAGAGAACTAAAGTGGGAAAAAGACAACTACAATAAAGAGAACACTGGAAGGGAGAATGTAGAGAACTAAAGGAGAAAAAAAGATTAACTATAATAATCATAGGGCGGAAAAAAAAAGAAAACTAATTAAATGAATACTGATGGCTATATGAATATGAAATAGTCTGGAAATAGAGAAAAACAAAGGAAATAAAATGAGAAAGATAATTATTATAAACAAAGGTACGCCTAACTAAAACGCTGCTGGAGGATATTTAATGACACTGTATAATGTATAGGCAGAGTCCAAACAAGATATGAAGGTACCGATTGAAAATATATAGGAAACAGAAAATGCATATGTATAGGTGCGAATGTGAATGCAGTTAATATGAGCGACAAGTAAAGATGCAGTGTACACAAAAGGAAATGTGTAATTACTGTGTGAGGTAGCCAACATACAGCTGCAGACTAATGGTACGGGTAACGATACATAAAATTGTAAATAAATATACGTAGATACATACTACAGCCGCATAAAACACTGCTTACGTGCAGATGATAAATGACTACTGTATATACACAACCAATTCCTACAAATCATTCATGTTCATGCTCCTAGTGCACGAATATTGTTTGCAATTTATAAACCGCATTCGTTTATTTTCACAAGTTTAAAAATAATATCGACTACTTTGTACGGTAGCTGGCTATTTGGTACCATACGGAATATTGATTACATAAAACGTTATCTAGGAGCTCAGACTTCTTAACTACCAGCAGAATAATATAGCGTAACGTTAACTGGACCAGAAGACTAAAGAAGTCTCAACCATGAAAGATTTAATGGTGACGAAACTGGCAGGCTCCTATTACTCACTCTCAGCTGCATGAAATCGTCTGGTGTTTCCTGGAAGAGAGCTGTCCCGGAGAAAGAAGCGTAATTCCTATTCTTGTACACCTTCCAAAAACCACACCATAAAAAAACTCCAGTCCGTCATTTTTAAAATAAACTGTACAAACACCTCACTCAGAAAATGCAGTTAGTTTCATTAACATTAACAAAGCAAACACAAAATTAGCGCTTCCTGGGAAAATGTATGTTATTCATTTTTCACACTTTCATAATTTGTCCTTTTATTCCGAGATTTTTGCAACATACTGAATTTATTTTCGACTAGGTTATCAGTTCAATGTTATCTCAGTAATAATAATAATAATAATAATAATAATAATAATAATAATAATTCATTCATCCATCATCCAATCCTACCTTTTCCCCATGAGAAGCGCAGGAGCCTGGGGCAAGGTAAGTTGGTCCTGACACTTAAGGTGAAAATGACCAGCCTCACTCATCCCTGAGTGGCATTACGTGAGCAACAAACGCCAACCACCCCTTGGATATAAACTTTCACCGGCTCAATCCGATTGGTGCGCCGTAATTATCCACTAAACCACAAGGAACCAAAATTTGGTTATATGGTTACCGGTACCACTCAGCGTAGTAAATGGTTTCCTGATGTACAGGAAACCATTTGGCTTGTGTCTCAGTGTAGTCACCCACAGGCAGATGGAAGAGAAAAGAATAAAGGCAAGAAAGACAGAAGAGGAAGTGTAAAGTCACCCATAGGCAGAAGGATGAGGAATGAATGAAGGAAAGACAGAAGAGGATGGAAGGAAAGAAGGATGAAGGATAAGAAAGGGCAGACACCTGAGGGTAGCACTACACTGAGTGGATGGTGAGAGCCCCCACCTACCACAATAATAATAATAATAATAATAATAATAATAATAATGGTGCACGTAATAATATCCTAATCATTCCTCAGGCTTGATTAAATTGTAGCTCGGTTGCGTTAGGTGGGGCACTGTTAACCAAGCACGTATGCATTTATGAGTTCTGATTAGGTTGCCTTTTGCTAGTTATGTCTGGATAAGTTGGGTTTTCGTCAGATGTATACTAGACTGGTTAGGCTACGTCTTCTTCAGGAAAGGGGGGGGGGGTGTCAGGCAAAGTGCGATAGGTTTAAACGAGAATGGGTTTCTTTCCCTTAAATAACGTTTGGTTATGCATGTCGTTATGGAAGCTAATGTAGCAAATAAAACAGAGCCCAAATAACATAACAATCATACCACTGCAAACGACGCTTCACTTCTTAAATAATAATGACAATACGAAAAACAGGAATGATAATGCAAGGGTACCGAACATGGCATAATATTTAATTCCTCAAAAAACTGCTTCATTTTTTTTTTCTTTCCAGTAGCTGGAGGAAATGCATGTTTTTCACGAAAAACAATTGTGATTTAGTGACGAATTATTGCGTCAAATTCAATAATAATAATAATAATAAACTGACTACTGTTACATTAGTTTGGTGATACCAGGTTCTACTGTACGGTACGGTACTTATGAAAATACTGGTAGCTACTTTTATTATTTTCATGATAATTATATCCTGCTTTATGTTATCATCAGCATTATAATCATTAACATCACCATCTTCTCCGCCTAAAACTTCTAAATATATACTGCAACCAATTTTCATAAACACACCAGCTCATGATGAAAAATTCTTGTACTGTTCTGCACTTTCTAACACAACAAACTCCAACGTTTTCATTTTTATTCCTCTATCACTTAAATAAACATTCTGGTTTCGTTACTTCAATATCTTAGTAATTATACAGATTCCTCATTAAAAAGCAATCATCACTTTTAACTTTAATTTACCTCGATAACACTCTCCGTCTTGAAACCTTTATCAAATTTTCTTTCACTATACACAATATTACTACGGTCAGCCAACACTATTCAGTACCATAAGCGTTTTCTGTATTTCATTCTCGTCCTCTTTATAATTTTTAAAAATTCTTTTCCCAATTACTCTTTCTCATGTTTTACAATATCTTTAACCTCGCTCAACCCACTTAACTACTGCACAACAACCACACCGTTAGATTTCTTCATCCATCTTTCATCCCTTTAATAACCATTATATTCTCTTTTTAATCACCGAATTCTCTCACCACGTTTTCCCTTCTGGTATTTATTTCTGTCTACCTACTAAACTATAGTACTTTATTTAACATCATTAGTTACTTCTTTATCTATCATCGTCATCTAAACTTGACCTTTTATTAGTATCGTAAGTGCCTTATTGACCTTTAACTTACATTACAGTATCTGTATTTAATTAAGATTTGCAATCTCTTCAATCATCTTTCATACCCTTGTGACTAATTTGTACCGGGTATTTATCTTTTATTCATCATGTTTTGGCTTCAAGTATCTTCAATCATCTTCTACCTACCAAACAAAGTACTTAATGCACATCATTATTTATTTCTATCCATCTTTCAGTCACTTTAGAACTTAAAAGTTATGAAGTTCTCTCCTCTGTAATCACTATAGCATTGTCATTAGGATTTGACCTTCAATTATCCCACCAAGCTACATTAATTCACTCACATTATCTACTTCCCTACCTATCATGTATCTTCCTTTACTAATCTAAGCCTTTCATTTATTAGTCTCATAACTTTCTTTCTCTTATCATGTTTATAAATCTTACTTAAGAAAATACAGATATCTTAGAGTATCAGCTATTTCTTATCTATCAATCATCTTCCTTAACAAAACTTCACAACTTCTCTTTATCTGTAATCATAATAAATACTTCTTCCAACAAGTTTTACCTTTAGTTTTTTCAATCTCCTACCTACGAAACTACAGTACCTTATTCACATCATTAGCTATCTCTTTATTCATCTTTCATCCTCATACCAATCTTCAAAATGTCTCCTCTCAATTTACTTGTAATGTCTTGAGCTCCATTTATCTTCAACCTATTCCTGCATATCAAAGTGCAGTACAGTACATTCTTCACATCTTTAGTTACCTGATATCCCTTCTATCTTTCCCTCATTCCCTATCTGCTAACATTATACCCTTTATTTCCTCTAATCACTAATCATGTTCCTCTCACTGTCTATCTTTACCTTTAACCACTTCTGTTAAAACATGTACCGTACTTTAATGCTCTTTCCCCCAGTTGCTAACCTTTAAATTCTGTTTTTAATTCCATTTTTATATTAACATCTACCCTGACACCTAAACAGGACAAAATTAACCCAACAGTAATCTCAACGTTATTTTCTTAAGCAATCTTTCACTTTCTCTTATCTTGTCACTAACCTCTCTCTACCCAACACATTCCAACACACACACACACACACACACACACACACACACACACACACACACGCATCACTATTTCTTTACCTGTTTCTCATCTATCAACTTCCATTAACAACATTTACACCCTTCCCTTATTTCTCTATACACTCTTTAAGTTTTTTCCCATACCAACTCTAACGTATGGAAGTGAAGCTTGGACGTTGTTGGAAGGCCACAAGTCAAGAGTGAGAGCAGTGGAAATGAGTTATTTAAGAGGAGCCTGTGGAGTCACATGGAGAGACAGGCTGACGAATGAGGATATAAAGGAGCGTTGTGGTGTGGATGTGATAGGAAGCGTTATGAGGAACACACTGAGGTGGTTTGGCCATGTGGAGAGGATGGAGGGTGAAAGACTGACGAAGAGAGTGTATGTGAGTGAGGTGGAGGGGGGAAGAGGGAGGGGGAGGCCGAGGATGAGATGCAGGGATGGGGTGGAGAGGTATATGAGAGAGGAGGGTGTGAGTTGGGAGCAGGGCAGTGAAATGGCGGGGGACAGGGCGACTTGGAGGCGATTTGTTTGTGGCCACCCCAAACAGGATTGAGGTGTCTGGCAATAGATAGATAGATAGTTATACTTTCATCTCTAATATCTTTCTTCCCACAAAACTACAGTACTTCATGCAAATCATAAGCCATTTCTTTATCTATGTTTCATTTTCCTTTATCAACATTTAAACTTTTCCATTATTAAGAGTCATGACTCTCTTTCTCCATTAGCTACTGTTTTATTCTCTTTCTGAACATCAAACTACAGTACGTCGTTTGGATCATTATGTATCACTTTACTTTTTTTTTTTTTTTTTTTTTTTTTTATAACAATTTTTCATCTTTACCCATATTTCATTTTGCTATACCTCTCCTAAATGTCTAAACCACCAAACTATAGTAATTCACTTACCAGTGTCCTTCTGCTTTCAGTTCCTCTTTGACACTCTACACCTCCTAATCTGTCTTTAAATCACACTTTTATCTGTTTCTCATTAATCTTTACCTTCAAATATTTCTTATCTGTTTCTGTTCACAAGACTGTAATATGCTATTTCAGTTGGGACATCAGCTATTTCTTTTGCCTGTCACTATTGTTAAATCATCTACCGTATCTTTCTAATATTTCTGCTCACCATTAACTGTGTCTACTCACAGCACTACCTGCATCTCTACAGTATCTCTCATTAATACATCTTTATCAAAGTTTGAAGGCACTTTTTATTTCTCCAGTCATAACCATTTTTTTTCCTTGAAACATCTTGCTTTGAACCTCCTGTATTCAAATTTGTCACTACCTATATCTATTCTCCCTTTAAGCCTTATTTATCTTATTATATAACCCATCTTTTCAGCCCTCCCTTTGTCTTTACAGTAGTATCTCTATTTACCTAACAATATATGTTATCTTTCTTCCCTGCTTTTTTCATTATCTTAATTATCTTCACTCATTCTATCCTTACTCCAATTCAGTACCTCACTCACCTCATTAGTTGTTAAATCACCTAACAACCTAACAGCCCACATCTTGGGCTTCAGTTAATAGCAGGTAATTGTAAGTGGCTGATTAATGGTTTCCTGCACAGTTTATGAGTGAGATTATGTTTATGATTACTCTCCATTTTGCAGATAGTGCTTCTTGTTAGTATTTCAGCTTGCAGTGTAATTATTATTCTATGCTGTTATTATTATCATTACTGCAGTTACTGTTATCAATATATACTCTTCTTTTACCTGTACTTGCTATGGTACTGTATTGTTGTATCACAGTACAGTAATATATTTCCCCTATTATTTTTACTACATTTGTGGTGGGTGGTGGTGACCATCATCCACTCACTTGATATAGTGCTGCTTACTTCTTCCTTCACCTTCGGCAAAACATTCTTTTTCTGTGCTGTTCTGCTAGTCTTCATACTGTTGCTTACTTTATGCAACAGTCTAATATTGCTTGTTTACCATTAAGCTACTCAGCATTTATCCATCATTACATTTTCCACAGGCTGACAAGGCATAGCTATAACTTATTTTCAATGTATCTGGGCCTTGTATCTTGAGATAATTTTCTAAGATTTTGAATTAAGTCTTTATTTCACAGTTCAAAAAGTATAAAAAATACAGGTGCAGACCCACTTGATGCCAAATAACCATCATATTGAAGGTGATGACCTATTCAACTTCAAACGTAGTTACAGTAAGATGCAATTTTATTATGAACATGCCTTTTAGCATGTTACTAATGTATGAAAGAAAACAACTTGCGTTTAGCCTAAGATACCATAACAGAAGCAAAGTTTGGGATATGTAAAACATATTTCCTAGCTAATGCTGTCTCTTCAGTTACAGTACTGTTGTTTCATTAATGATATCATCCTATTTTTTTTCCCCACATGCATATCACTCCTTACACTTTTAATTACTGCAACCTTAACACTACTCTCACCACAAATTAGGCATATTTTTGGTGTCCAAGCTGGAACTGACAATTTGTTACGCTGCATTGGCTACTTGGATCTGCTTACAAAAAATCAAGCATTAAAAAAAAAAAAAAAAAAAAAAAAAAAAAAAAACATCAATGGGACTAACTGAACTTGCTATCCCTAACTGCAGTACAATACGGTACTAGTAACACATCTATTAGCACACCATGGGCAGGGCCAGATCCTTGGTAATCCGTGCAAATACTGTACAGGAGTATCAATTAGATCCTGAAAGGGAAATTACCCATATGTGGTGCTGACCATTTCTCTATGGTCTGTTACTACTGGCAGCTACTACTGCTTGCTTCTCACACTCTTGCTTGTGTATGCTCAAAATTGTGTATATATATATATATATATATATATATATATATATATATATATATATATATAAATGCTTAATGGCTAAAACATGCGCATAAAAATATTCAATGTAAGCATTGCTAGAAGCCTGAACTTGTGCTACACTAGCTATATGATAATCTAAACTCTTCTGTAATCAGATATGTAAATAGTGTAATGCTACTTAGTATGATTTATTACCCACAGCATTTATCCTTGCTAAACATTTCAATTTCAAGTTAATATATGCAATAATATACCTGCACCCCCGCTTGCTTGGAAAAAAAAAAAATCACACCATCAGTATGGTCTTAGTAAGAGCACGAAACACCAGATCCATGTGGAAAAAATATAATACAGCAAGACCTAAATTAAATATTGAATCAATAGTCAAATTGCTAAAACATGTGTTTCTAAGCCACGATTTTCAAATCCACAGCATGGTTCCTGCTCAGAACCTAATGTAGCAGAAATTGCGGTTGTAAGTTTAAAGAGCAGACTTTCAGCAGCAAAGAGACGCATTCCTAGTGAGATTTCCATGGCACGCATTGGTTCCGCAAACCACGGCCATCAGCCATTCACAGGCAAGCATGACAAGCAATGACATGACAATCATAACCCTACCCTGATGGCAAGTGCGCACACTACTTCCCTCCATCGTTTATCCCTGCACCACCCACTGCGAGAGTGGCTACTAGCACTGTTTTCTGAAGCCTACCTGGCCCCTTTTTTGTTCATTTACTTGCCCTTCCAGCGTTATACAATGCCAGACCACAAATGCCCAAAGACTTCATCACAAAAGGGACAGAAAAAGAAGTCACCACTTAAATATGACTGGAAAATAGATGTTATTCGTAGCATCTGTTGCCTGCCAACGCCTCTGTGTGACCCCCACCAAGACATTTCAAGCCAGCCCCGGATGGTTCCAAAGTTTATTGTAGCGGAAGTGTCTGTGGAACGTTCATCTTACTGGTGAACGTGCCTCTCCTGACACCTCCGCTGCCGCTGATTTCCCGACCATCCTGAAAGCAGTGATTGATGAAGGTGGTTACACTCCCACCACCATCTTTAATATGGAAGCGGGACTACAGTGGAAACTCCTGCCCTCAACAACCTACACCTCCAAGAAGCAACTACAAGCCCAGGGGAGGAAGGTGGACAAGTCCCAGTATACGTTATTCTGTGTATGAATGCTGCAGGGAACTTTGAAGCCGTTTGTTATTCACAAGGCAAACAAGTGCCGACCCTTCAGGAACCTCAACCACATGAGCAAGTTGGGAGTCTACTGGCAGCAGCAGGCGAAAGCTTGGGCAACGACAAACTTTGTGGTGGACTGGTATGACTTGTTCGTGAGGGATGCCAAGGAGCACTGCCGGAGGCAGGGTATGCCCTTCAAGGTGTTCCTCATAATGGACGATGCGCTGTGTCAACCCCAGCACCTCACCTCTCGCCACCCACAGGTGAAAGTGCTGTTCTTCCCCCAAAACACAACATCTCTACTCCAGCCCCTTGACCAGGAAATAATCCAGCATCTAAGTTCAGTACAGTTAGTTTATGTATCAAAAGTTTATTTGTGAAGTGACCAGTGACATGCCAGAGATGGGGGTGTTTGAGACTGAGTGCCCTGTTGGAGGCAGTGGTAGTGACGCCGAGGCAGGCTACAAGGAAGAGGTGTCCATGTTTGAACATGATTCCACAACCCCGCAGGAAGTCCTGACTGTTGCAGAGTTCTGGCATCAGTACGACATCAAGGACTCCACTGAGGGAGTATTTAAGGTGTGGGGTGCCCGAGTCCAGCAACAATAATGTATGCTTGGTGCCTCGTCCTGCCTAACTCAGAATGCCTGTCACCGACCAGCCACAGCAACTGGAACAACGAATGGAGCAGGTTACAGCTCTTGCCTGCCAAGTATGCGGATGTAGTGAGGTGACAGTTTATGACATCATGGCAGTGGTTAACAGTGACCCAGACTCCTTTAAGGCAGTGTTAGATGTGGTGATGGAGAATGACCTGCATGTGGCAAGTGTGGAAAGTGAGAGTCAGGAATGGATGGAGTGGGGTGGAGAGGCACGAACCTTCCATGATGGACCTGAGTGATATGTTAGTTGGTGCGGACATTCTAAAGGAAAAAGTGCTTGCCTTTGAGAGAAATTAAAAAAGGTGTAATGAGTTTGTGGCCCGTATGGAAAAAGCGGTGGCATTTTACAAGGAAATGCATAACAAGCATGCTGACGAGTGTCATCAGGAGCTGATCATCCACTACTTTGCCTGGGTAGGAGCACAACCTGAGCCACAGCCTGGCCCATCGCAATCACCCAACAACATGGAGACAGCCGAGAACAACGAACACTGTTTCAGTTATCTTTGCAGCAGACTTTAAGGCATTCCTGAGGGAGGCTGACAAGGAAGAAGTGGGGCTGGGGCAGAGGCAGCATGAGGCATCACCACACTTGCCTCATGCTGAGAGGCCCTAGTTTGCCTCTAGCCTTGGAACCCCCACCCCCCACCCCTTCCACTTAAGCACTGTCGTTGGTCGAGTCAGGTATGACCCTTTGAATCTTGGGAATTTTGGATATGCAGCTGATAGCATTCTGAGAAACATTTCTTCTCTCTATATACAGTACAATAATCCCCCATTTATCTGACACAGCTTTAACTGACATGTCATTATCTGATAAAGCAAAAACAATCTGGCTGAATTAAAATAATAGCTGTTCATTTTTTTACTAAATTAATCAATAGCATGCATGGAAACAATTTTTCAAACCACAAGCCACTCCCCGCAACACCCCGCCACTGATGATGCCCACCAAAACAAAGATTCCACAGCCAACTGTACTTCAGTCACTAAGTAAAGTGTGCAGCAACGACGCGTGTTAAGTTCATCATAGAGCTTGTAGCCTTTGTTGCCATGCCAGAGCATTTCCAGGAGCATATGTTGCTTGCCCTTGTGCTTGCATAAGTGTACATGTCCATTGCTCCTTCTGCTGAAAGTAATGGCTGTAATGAATATGTAAATATGCATGCAGGCAGTGCCCACCTATCTCATCTGTATTACGTATACAACTTACATTGGTAGTCGCCTGCTTTCGGTTCTGCTCGTATCCATCAATGCATCTCATTCTCCTTTTCAATAAACAAATATTGTTAGTGTCTGTAGCTCCTGTGGAAAATAATACTGTACAGTACCCTGTATGATGTTTATGTAGATATGCACAAAGGCAACGCTGGCTTATTTCATGTCCTGTAACTTTATGTACCAGGTACTTAGTCGCTTGCTTTCAGCTCTACCATCCATCTATGCATCTCACTCTCACTTTTAACAAAATATTTTTTGTGCCTGTAGCTTTATCTGTGAAAAATAGTAATAGGTTCACATAAACACACACACAGGTGCCAGCCTGTCTCCTTTGTGTTATCTAACTTATGCAGCCAGTCACCTGGCTTTTGGCTCTTCTCATTTCCATAAATGCATCTCAGTCTCACTTTTAATAAATACTGTACAGTAATACCCCGATATATGATACCCCGGCTTAACGATGGTGGTAGAAATACAGTATCACCATACCCTGCCTAACAATGGTCAAACCCCAGTTTAACGATGGGTTTTGATCTTTTTTTTACCGATTTTGATGATATTTTAAACCAAAACTGTGTTTAGGTCGGTTTATATAAAGTTTTGTTTAGGTTGATATATAGCCTATACAGTTTTTTGACTTAGATTAACCTGAGGCATCCCATCGACGTATGGATACGTTGCAACATTTTACATTTGCCAGTCCCGACGACGTACTGCTACGTTGCGCAATTGCAAGGTTCATAATTTGCACAATTTTCAATTTTCGTGCGTGATTTTTCGTACGTATTCACGGGACACCTTCCTCTATTCCTCTACAAGATGCTAAGCTGGGACAATGCCTTACACCGCATAACCTCCCCCCCCCCACACGCCATTGTCTCGGCAATTCACCTTTTACCATTGACCTGGCCAATAAAGACATTCAGGGCCAGAGTGATTCCCCAATCGATGACAATGTGGAGGACAAAGTTTACATAGCATTTGAGGAAGAAACAGTCAGAAATGATCAGGTAATGTGGCAAAAAAAAGGTCATGAATGGTGATGAGTTAGTGAGTGAAACAATGCTTATAATGCCTATATTACTGTTTGAAAACCAATATACTCTCGTACGACATATAAATTCATACCAAGTAAATAAATAAATACCGTTTATGAGTGGTGTGAAATAGTTACCCTCCCAGAGAACTCGTTTTCTTTGGTGCCAGCCTGTTAGAAAACACAGTAAGGTAAGGAGGTACTGCTACCTGGATCGAGTATTTTAAACCTCAGGTGAGAGATTTCTCTATGAATTTTCAATGTTTCTCACCAAAAGCAGAGGTTTTAGCCAAAAAAACAATTTTTCGAAAATACCTCGGGATTGGGGAGTGTCGGAGTTGCGAAATAGCTCAGGACGTGATGGGTTAATGTGTTTTAGCCATAGGTGAGGTGAACATTGTCATTTTGGGGTACAGGTTAATAAGTTTGATTTTTTCCAGACTTATAATTGACGATTTTCAGACTTTGTTGGTTTTGGTGAGTTTTTTACTGGTGTTAGGCTTAAGTTAGCTTCTTTTACAGCTGTTAGGCCATTTAGATTGACTTTAAACTTGTTTTGGGGCACATTTGGGTGGATTTTGGCCTTCAATGAGGAGGAAATTCAAGGCTGAAAAACACATCCCATTATTTCACGTTAAAACTATCCTGATATACAATACCCCATCTACGATGGGTTTTTACCTAACCAACTGCATCATTAAACTGGGGTATACGTGAATCAATATTCTAAGTGCCTGTAAATGAACAAGCATTCAGTGTGGAAGAAACAGGCCTATGGTATATAATGGTGAAATATGTGCAGTATGGTATACCGGAAATGTATTTTTAAACGTTAAAATCACATTAACTGAGTGGCTTTGTGAGAATAAAAACAATGAATATATATATCAAAGTAGCTATTGGAAAATCAGTATCGACAGCCATCTCAGGAAAATAACCCCGGTCAATGAGGAGGGACAGCCATATCGGATCTTATAGGGATTATAACCATGCAGAGGGGTTGGGGGTAGTACGGCAGTATCTGATAGGACCTTGGATGAACTGTGATGGATAGACAGATTGCTGTACAGGTGAGGCCCATCATATGAATATCTTCCATATGAGAATCCAATGATATGAGAATGGACAATTTGGACCCTAACCCAGTGATGTCAGTTAACCTAACCCTGTTTTTCTCGTAAGTTACCGTATGTACTCCGATATACGAGCTTCGCGATCTTTTTTTTTTATCCGATATACAAGTACCCATTATCTGAGCAGTCCACCATTAATGCATCCCACTTGTATAACAGGATCTGCCTTTATTTCCATCACATATGAATCACATGATATTAGTTTCAACTAATCCTAGCTCCAAGCAGTCAGGATTCAACCAATCACAGAACAGCATAATGCCCTCAGGTGAATCTAAATTCAGCTAGGTCCAAGTTGGCTGCAACCGAATAATGTGTAAATTTGGTCTTACTAGTCTGGATTGACATTATTTGCCAATATTGTTTATGTGTATACTGTTCAGTTATTTTCAACATTTCTGATCGAAAATTAAAATTTCTATAGGGGAACTTATGGTTCTTCAGCTATAATATGGGATACAGCAAAAATGAGAGACTTCCAACACACACACACACTGGAATATACACCATGTACAACAAATAGTTTTACAATATGAAAGTAAGATTTTATCACTGTTATAATATTTACAGTGTGTATTATTATTGGTATTTGTAACAGCTACATGGACAGTTAATTACTGGTAACTGGGCACATCACTGGGCTAACAACTGAAAGTTTGCTTAATTCGCATTTCTGGTGCCTTCTTTAGCTTCATTTGTACACTTCAGAGCAACCTAATATAATAGACATTCCTGGTTACTTGAAAAAGGATCTGGGCTTGTCAGGTAATCTAGAAACTGTACATGATATAAATTGTACTGATATTCTTTTACCCCAGATCCTCCAGTATGTTGTGAAGCCACCTCCCACTTATATCCTGCGTCATCGATCACATCTCTCTATGTTCTTTGTCCAGACTGTTCACTAATGTTCAAACTGTTACTTGTGAACATGACGGCGGTATCTAATTAATCACACAACCGCACACGAACAAAAGTAACTCGCGATCTCCGAAGCAACAGTTTAGAAATACAGCCACTTCCATTTACGTTGAATGAGGGGCTACGGTGGCAAAATTCACCTCGAAATCTACTTCCTCAATATTTGGTTTCTATAACTACTTGCTTTTTTTTTTTTTTTTTACAAATTCATTATTACAAAAAAACATTAATAATTATTCTCCGAACATCAGACTATAACAAGGAAAATAAGAGAATGGTGCAAGTTTATTTACATCCGTTTTGTTAAAATTCCAAGGGGATACTCGCATTTTTTCCAATACTCCCCACCCGTAGTAAAATACCTTAACTCCCCTGTTACTTGTACAACTTGAGAAACCAAAGTAATAACGTATCTTTGACGGTTAATCAGTATCAGAATTTTTCAGAAAGACTCCAAGCTTCGGCTATACGTCAACGTTACTGCTAAACTCAACAGCTGCACATTGTCAGGTCTGATAAGTGAATATTATGTACAAAATTACCTGTGCATTACTAAATGACCTATTAAATGAATGTCATGTACGAATATTAGTAAAGTGCATTAAAAGAACACACACACACACGTACGTCTGCTTTCGACAGCTGCGCAGCAAACTACCGCCCGCAATTGTGTACACAGATGTTACGCCTACTACAAGTGCTGAGTACATCTGTGTGTGTGTGTGTGTGTGTGTGTGTGTGTGTGTGTGTGTGTGTTCGATGCCTAGCCTACAGGTTTAGTGCAATTGTGTAGCGGCTTCGTTTTAATTCATATTACATTACCGATACAATAATTCATTATATTATATATATATATATATATATATATATATATATATATATATATATATATATATATATATACGGTAGATATACAGTATATATATATATATATATATATATATATATATATATATATATATATATATATACGGTAGATATACAGTATATATATATATATATATATATATATATATATATATATATATATAAGTTAGAAGGAACCAAATGACAGAAGGCCGCAAGATTGTTCCCTCAAAAAAAAAAATAATAATAATAATAATAATAATAATAATAAAATAAGGATAACGGAGCGCCAAATTCAAGATCCTTACTACCATGGCGTCCCTTTTTTGGATTTTAATATTCTTGCCGTTTTCGATTTATCTATTTTACTTGGGAGAGATTTTTCGAACTTGAGGGGTTAGACACAGCCTCTTTATGCTTCTTTTTTTCTTTTTCTGAATAAAATCGTGCAGTGTTGCCAAACCAGAGAGCTAACGTCATGGTACTGAAGGGGCTACGATCTGGGTACGCATTCGATCACTTCAGCTGGCTCCTTGGCATACCTTCCTTGGCGACTTATTTTTTGGATGCGTCTGGTATGCCTTCACAAACCCGTTCACTGTTAGAATATAGCCCCTAAGCTGAATAAAATCGTGTGTAAAATATGAAAAGTAAATAAATAAAACAGAGAACGACGTTAGGGGATTGAAGGGTATAATTTTAAAGACTGTCTTGGGAAAAAAAAAAAAAGTAATCCATTTTTTACTCAGTATTATGGCCAGTTATCATTTGCATTATTTATCTCCTACATACTGTAATCTGTAACCCATACTTTCGTACTCTTATATCTATTTCATTTTGTATCTAACGCTGAGAGAGAGAGAGAGAGAGAGAGAGAGAGAGAGAGAGAGAGAGAGAGAGAGAGAAACTGCACTACTCTTTCCACACCCTTCGACCGATGGGTTTTCTATCAGCTGAACGAAATCGTCTGGTATCAACGTAAGAAAAAAAGTTGCCCGACACAGTTTCTTTTTCATCCTCTGACCGCCACGATTCGCTCACCAAATTTTCTGGAGTTAGCAAACAAAATAAATAAATAAATAACACCGATCGCAATGAAGGGGTTAATGTACTAATATTAAGAGAGTTTAGTGTTGCTGCACTGACCATAATTCAGATTCAGTTAACGTTACTATTATGTATTCTTCATGTACTCCTGTAGCGTATTATTATCCAACTATGTACTCTTTCTGTAACATAATATTGTCTAGTAATTACCTAGCTACCTTTATAAACCGTTCTACTAAGTTTGTATTATTGTCTGAATACAGCCGTACAATACCTGGTTTTTTTTTTTTTTTTTTTTTTTTTCTGTAATCTCTGTATCATGTCAATGCCCGGGAAGCCTTTTGTTGACGCCATCCTCCCAAGATGCAGCGTTAAGCAAAAGAGAAACAGAAAGATATACATACACACATGGATACATACACGTGCAGACAGACACATCATTATTACTTGCGCTGTAACCTTTGTAATCCACGGTCATTTATCAGCTTCGCAGTGTGCGCCTTGGGTCCCCTGGCGCCTTTATTCCAGCAAAAATCGATGTGGCAAATATCGACCAAATTTCAAAGACAACGGCTTTCAATAATTTATGCCTAAAAACCTCCCCCACGATGCCAAGAATGTGCTTTAAAAATTTCAGTTTGATATCTCCAGTTGTTCCCAAGATGTGTGCCTTCGTCAGTTCAGTTTTATATTTAGAGAGATTACTAATAACTCAAATAGCCTACTGTAACTCCACCACCTGCACTCCTTATTTCCCTAAGGTAATCCAGGTCCCATCAGCACCCACATGTAGCTACCTCAACATCGGCAGTGTTCTGTAATCACGTTCAGAAACATGGTCTAGTATTTTAAAAGTACGACTATTCCTTCATATTAACAAGGCACAGATTTTCGTCCTTGTGCAGGAATTTTCCACATCTCAATGGCAGAGTGCAACAGTACTGCTCTACATCCTTTCCATACCACTTCTTCGTGACCAGCCCATTTTCTCGTGTTAATCTCTTGTTACCTGTCAACATTCAAGATGAAGAGTTGTCAACCTTACGCCAACTTAAAGTGAACAAAGTATAGTCGGTATGAAATTGAATACATAAGAGTAAGTTGTTTTTGTATTTTCCTTCAACAGTACCTACTCTCAAACATCCAGGCATTACCCTACTTTCAGGCTACTTTGTTATACAGGAATACAGTTATAGGGAATTCTATGCCAACTTTTAATTTCATGATGTGTTACTGTACCTATGTAGCGTATGTATCTAAAACCAATATACTGTAGCTCTCCTGTAACCTCTATATCTTATGTAATCTGTACCTCCTGTAACCTGTATACCTCTCCTATGAACCCTGTACCTTCTCTGCAGTCTGGGTACCTCTCCTGTAACCTGCATACCTCTCCTGTAATCTCGTACCTTCTCCCATAACCTCTGTACCTACTCTGCAATCTGTGTACCTCTCCTGTAAGCTGTGTAACTCTCGTGTAAGCCCAACACCTGTGCTGTAATTGCTGTGTGTTTGTTTCAGGTGGTGGCGCGGGAAGGCAGCGGCAGTGTGGAGGGTCTGGATAGGCAGGCCCCCCCCACCCCAGACCACTCAGACCCACAGCCACACCTCAACATGTAAGCACCATCACTACTCATACAGCTCTCTCTCTCTCTCTCTCTCTCTCTCTCTCATGGACACCTTAACATCAGTCTTTTTAAAGCCATTTTTTAATATTGCTTTGTACATGTATTTCCTGAAAGAATTTTGATATAATTGTTACTGCCATCATCATCATATTCTTAGGCACACCTCAGTATCGATGGCAGTCTCCTCATACAATCTTTTATTTAATTCTTGGTCCATTTGGTGCCCTCACAATCACACTTATCTCCCGAGTTTGTTTAATATTTATCGGTAAAACTATAGGTGCACCTCAACGAGTAAGGCACCTATGAAGCCCTACAGACATCAATATCTTCCGAAAATTTTAGTGTGTGTGTGTGTGTGTGTGTGTGTGTGTGTGTGTGTGTGTGTGTGTGTGTGTGTGTGTGTGTGTGTGTGTGTCAATATGTAAGGCACCTTAAAAGCCACAGATATAGTGAAGTTGCATATATATTAACATCCTAGGAAAAAAATAGAAGTTGCATTTTTGCATTATTTTGTTACTAAGTTTGTTTTAACATGTGAGGCACCTTAGGAATCATGTAAAGTTTTATTTGATTTTTTTGTCCTACTGGGAGAGTTTTCTTATATTCATGAATCAGTCTGTATGAAGTTCCATATGTTCATCTAAACATTTATGGTGCTTGTACTGCCTTTAATATTATAACATCTTTAATTTAGTGTGCTGCTTTTAAACCCTGTCCACTCAGTTTACAACCCTAAGAAGTGTGATGATGATGATGATGATGACATGCTATATTATCGATGGGAAGGTATGCACAGCGTTTGAGGCCGTGCAATGGGAGTCGTCCCCTCCAGTGCAGTGGCAATTTAACCTCCTCCATCCGTTGACAGAACCTTCATTCCAATCTTGATAAACTTCTAGACGATTTTATTTCATTTAAGAGTGAATTTTACATCTAGGGGGTTCCATGTGACTTTGACTAACCCTTTCACTACAAAAAGTCTCCTCAAAGATTAATGAAATCGTCGAGGTAGCAAAATAAAAAAAAAAAAAAAAAAAGTCAGGTGATTCAATAAAATACATGAGGTGATTCAACAAAATACGTTAGGTGATTCAAGGGGTTAAACTTGCATTTCCGAAGGTGCAACACAAGGGAGTCATGCCCCGCTTTACTCCTCCGTCATGCCACCCACCTCACCTCCTCAACCCATCCACAGGTGCTCCCTCACACTCTGACATTTCATTCTCACGTAACGCCCCACACTTTCATTCAGCCATGGGGAATCTGTGCTGCTCTATGGGTTAACCTCGCCACCGTTATCATTTCGATTAGGGGGATGAGATCTGACAACTTGCCGGTGTAGTTTTACGAGCTTTACACTCTCAACGATCGATTCCTGCGTAGTATTCAGAGTCAACAAGGAGGAGACTGGGGCCTTCAAGAGTGTAATGCAGCACATTACTTTGTTCATAATAATTACCGTGGTTTTTAGATATCCACGTAAAAACAAATGAAAGTCAGTAGTTCTCATTGCGGGGTAGAGTTAATTTCATGACCAAAATATCAGTACTAAGTTTACCTGATATTATACGTATGTATTAACAAATATAAATCCAACAAATATTTCACGTTCATAGTCTCACAGTTATTGAATCACCTTGGCAGCAGAGTTTTTCACGCTGATGAAATTGCTAAAAACGGAAAAAAAAAAAAAAAAAAAGTGAGTGTGAGTGAGTGTGTAGGCGTGGGGCTTACGGCGAGTGAATCCCCCCGCGTGATTGCGTGACTTGCCAATCACCGCGGCACTGACGAACCTGCTGGGCGATTGAGTGATTGGGATTGGCACTGAGCAAGGTGGGGATATTCCTGCATTGTTCTTGCCATCACCGGACGATTTTCTTCACCTAAGGGCCGATTTTTCGAACTGGAGGGGTTAGACACAGCTTTCATTCGCCCCTTCGCACCAAGACGTTGATTGTTGTGACTATTACCATTTCGTTGTAACTTAATACTCTCAGCAATATACAACAGAATACTATGATGTAAGATGCAAAATAAATCACAAAGGATGGGGTGTTACGGAATCCCATAAGCCACCGAAAAAAATGACTCAGTGAATAACTACACAAACAAGCGTAACTGAAAGCAAAGCAATCGTAAATTTCTGAAGTGTTCCTGGATGCACTAAAGCTTCCTGAATGACTGATAGGGGACATGAACCAATGAATGAGGGCGTGATTTAGCTATTGTCTGAGAGCTAACAAGGACCTGTAAATAACTATACCTGATTCAACGTACGGGTTGTAAGTGAAGGCAACAGTCGTAAGTAAATGGAAAGCCGATGGCGTTGTAAGCGAATAGACCTACAGCAATTACCTCGTTACTGCAAGCAATGGTTATGCGTGATTGGGCCTAAATTTGCCACCTCTTCATCTTTAATGCAGAGCTGTAACAACACATTAATGCCGGTGATGGTAGTCATAAAGAAGTGCTATGGAAGGGTTGCAGCGGTAAAGAACTGTCATCTGCTACCCCTGAGCTACGTGAAATATGTTATTAAAGGACGAAAATCTGGGCCAAGCTAAGCTTAAAAAAAAAAAAAAAAAAAAAATCATCCAAGGTAATACACAGCGAGAGTATACTACGATTTTACTTTCACGCTGGACTTTTTTTTTTTTTTTATTCTTGCTACTTTTAGCCGATTTTATAAAACTGGAAAGCCGTCCAGTACTGACGGGGTTAATGAAAGTTTTAAGTATCCTCCTCCGTGTCAAAAGTCAGCTAAAAAGAGAACAATTATGCAGAGATACCATGATTGAAAAAAAAAAAAACTCACAGTGAAGTGGTTAATTGGAAGTTGACGTTGGGAGAGAAAGCAAAATTAAAGTCCAGTTATTACAAGCATTAACCAGTGGTGATTGACAAACGCTTGCATACCAGCCTGCCTCAGCCGTCAAAATAAACACAACAACAACAAGAGTGCGTGATTGCATGGCTGTTGTGACCGCGGGAAATGAGTGCTTGTGATTGCATGAAACACCAATTACGCATTCAAGCAGGGCCATCATTAGTTGTGCCATAATGATTCTACACTGAGTGGTATTGTTGCTACTATTTGTGATCAGCTGTGTTGTTTTGTTTACGTGTGGCCGACCCCTTTGTTTGCCTGCCTTTTTGACTTGTTGATGGTGTTGGTATTCCTCATGTCATTAGCGATGATATATATATATATATATATATATATATATATATATATATATATATATACAGTATATTGTGTGTGTGTGTGCGTGTGTTTATATACCGTATATATATATATATATATATATATATATATATATATATATATATATATATATATATATATATATATATACACAGTATATTGTGTGTGTGTGTGTGTGTATATATATATATATATATATATATATATATATATATATATATATATATATATATATAATTGGTCCTTAAAATATACGAGTTTGAGTATTGAACTTCCTAAATTTAAATTATTTTACTATGTATGTAAAAAGTCGTCATGGCAAATTTTATAAAAACCGACATTTATCTCCTACTGTAATACTTGGTGAAATTAGGTTATTTTCAAATAATTTCCAGCTAACCACCAAACAGTGATAATTATGGACAGTCTCACATATACAAATAGTTCTTGGCCTACAGGTACGTTTAATAGCAAGAACAATATTCACATTTATTTTACCGGCATGTGTTGTCATATCTGGATGAAAATGACGGAATTGAGCATTTCTGCTCATCAGACGTCAAAATAATGCGGTTGAAATATTTTACATTCAAGGAATCCAGCTGGCCAAAAACTATTTGTACATGAGAGCTTGGGTCATAATTATCATTGCTTGATGGTTGACTGGAAATTATCTGGAGATAACCATATTTCACCACGGGAGAACTTCCGACCTCCTGTGCGACCTGTTAACGTTCATTTACTGTGCTAAATTTTTGCATGGGCACTTTTTAGGCACACAGTGAACTATTTTAGATATAGGAGCTATGAAATTCAAACTTTTCCACTTTAAGAACCAACCTCATAAATATATATATAAATACAGGGTGACTCAGAAAAACCTTCCACATTTCAAAGGTAAATGAAAAAAAAAAAAAAAAAGTTAAAGATAATCAAAATATTATTTGCACACATGAAACTTCATTCAATACAGTTTATATTCATCATGTTTTAAAGATGACATCCTGCAAATGGTGGCCGTCATTGTCTATACACGCTTGGAGGCGATTTCTGAAGGCTGCCATGGCTCGACGGGTCATGTCGGGTGGAACAGCGGCTGTCTCCTGCTGAATAGCAACCTTAACGGCTTCAAGAGTTTGGGGTTGATGAGTGTGGTTTCAGCAAGATGGAGCTACGACACACACAGCTCGAAGATCATTGCAAGTGCTGAGGGAAATGTTTCTGGGTCGGGTGATCTCACTGCGTGGCGATGTTGGGTGGCCGGCCCGTTCCCCTGACCTCGACCCTTGTGATTTTTTTTCTGTGGGTCTACCTTAAATCACGAGTGTATACTCATCGACCCCAAACTCTTGAAGCCGTTAAGGTTGCTATTCAGCAGGAGACAGCCGCTGTTCCACCCGACATGACCCGTCGAGCCATGGCAGTCTTCAGAAATCGCGTACAAGCGTGTATAGACAATGACGGCCACCATTTGCAGGATGTCATCTTTAAAACATGATGAATATAAACTGTACTGAATGAAGTTTCATGTGTGCAAATAATATTTTGATTATCTTTTTTTTTTTTCATTTACATTTGAAATGTGGGAGGTTTTTCTGGGTCACCCAGTATTACATATACATATACTGTGTATATATATATATATATATATATATATATATATATATATATATATATATATATATATATATATTCATTCATTCAGCCATTGCCAGACGCCATGTATCCCAAACGGGGTGGCCAAGGGCTTAGAGTTAATTGTTTTACAGGGAGGGGCACTAATCCTCCACCAACCCCACTTGAGACGTATATATATATATATATATATATATATATATATATATATATATATATATATATATATATATATGTGTGTGTGTGTGTGTGTGTGTGTGTGTGTGTGTGTGTGTGTGTGTGTGTGTGTGTGTGTAAAGGGTACTGTTGATTATCAGGATCAGTAAACATAAGGTACTTATTAACGTATTACTAATAATCATCTGAATGATGAATGAACGGACATTTAGCCCACTTCAGTAGCCACTGTCTATAGTTCTACTTTTGTGTTCTGCTAGGCATGGGTCTGCATACTGTTAATCTTATTTACTTTAGTAATAACACGGTTAGTATGACACTGAACATCATCATTACTGTTTATCACCCCCACCACCACAACTACTACTACTGTTACTACTACTACAGCTACTACTATTACAGCACTACTAATGACATTGCTTTTTCTTACATAACAACCTCTGTCCATCTGGAACCATTCAGAACGCCACAGGATATCTTTCAATCACCACCACCACCACCACCACCACCACTCCTACTACTACAACTGCTACTACTACTACTACTGCTACCATTCTTGGCACTGTGGTAGTAATGCTATATTGTTTTGTACACCCAGGGGCGGAGTGAGCCCGGCGGAGGGCCCAACACCCCCCGCCCCACCCCAGCAGCAGCAGCAGCAGCAGTCAGATGGATACTGGAACATGCACCTCGAGGTTCTCAGGTAGGCCACACTGGGATAGGAGGGTTCTTGCCCATAGGGTAGGGTACGGTAGGGCAGGGTAGGGTAGGGTAAGGTAGGGTAGCGTTGGGTAGGGCAGGGTAAGGTAGGGTAGCGTTGGGTAGGGTAGGGTAGGGTAGGGTAGGGTAGCGTTGGGTAGGGCAGGGCAGGGCAGGGCAGGGTAGGGTAGGGTAGGTTAGGTTAAGGTAGGGTAGGGTAGGCTAGGGTAGTGGTTTGATTTGGTTTTGGTAGGATAGGATAGGATAGGACAAGGCAGGGCAGGTTAGGTGAGGCAGGTGTGCTCTGATTAAGGTTTGTTAGCGTAGATTACACTGGGTTACGTTAAAACAGATACTTAGGTTGTTAGATAAGAAATTATTTAGAACAGATTATGTCGTCAAAATGTATTACTGTATGAGATCGTGTCAGCTCGTGTCAAAATACACGGTAGTCCGTAAACAGCGCTGCTCCAGAAAATCACGCGGTCGTATATGTTGCGGGGACGGCTCAATCTGCTGATATGGGCGTGGGTGTGGCAATGCGGGTAGAAAATTAATAAACGACGCAGGGCAGACCTTGTTAACATTGACCAAGTAGACCCCGCAACAAACAAGGGGTCGTAAGGCCGAGATTGTCAGGGCAGGTTAAAGTAGGCCACGTCAGTTTTGAAAACGGTGAAAGGAAGGGACGGGTTAAATAATAAATAATAAATAAATAACGGCGACATTAACTAGGGCAAATAATTGGTTAAAATTCTTCCTTAATCCTTAACTCGCGCCTGATTAGCCTCTCTCGTATTCTGTTTAATCGTCCTCTGTTGGTTACACAATTTAATTTGGCGTTTTTTTTCTCTCTCTCTCTGGATTTATTTTTTCTTTAGATCTTTCAATGGGGTTCTCTTCGTGGTGGTTAGAGAGAGAGAGAGAGAGAGAGAGAGAGAGAGAGAGAGAGAGAGAGAGAGAGAGAGAGAGAGGAGCATGAATAATGAAGTCAAGTTCATTTTGGTGGTAGGTGGTGGCTACCATCATCCACTCGCTTGATGTGGTGCTACCTACGTCTTCCTTCACCTTTTATCATTCTTTTTCTGTACCTGCCCTTCTCTCTTTCTATTTCCTCCATCTTTCCTGTCACTTTTTACACTCTTCTTTCCTTTTCAGGTGGTTTTACATTGCGTAATAAGCTTCATGATTTCCTGTAGGCCAAGAAGCCATTTACAATGCTGGGTGGTAACCATATAACCGACCCATACGTGTTCCCTACGTGTCAACAAGTGGGTTGGTGGGGAGTTAGTGTCCCTCCTTGTAAAATAACTAACTCAAGACAAACGGCCACCCCTTACGGGATTATGGCATCTGAGTACAGACAGGCAGACAGCTAAAGAGTTCATTTGAGAGAGAGAGAGAGAGAGAGAGAGAGAGAGAGAGAGAGAGAGAGAGAAAGCTTGAATAGTGAAAGAATTATAGGTCAGCTCTTCTGCATCTTTCAACCCCTCTCTCTCTCTCTCTCTCACCCTTTCACCAGCTGTCACCCAACCCTCACCCTTCCACTGTACACTTATCCCTCTCACCCTACATCCTCAGTCACATCCTTCTCTCTCACTCTAGACTTCATTCATTCAGCTTGAGTCATCCGTCCATTCACTTCACCCTATCGCAGCCTTTACCCCATCATTCCACACCCTTACATAGCCAGACCTCTCACCCAATGTCACCCTTAACCTCACTCCTCACCTCATCTTACACATCACTCATTTCCATCTCCAACTACACTCCTGTCGCACTACATCCTTCAGTCCCAGTTTAAACTTCACCCCACCAACACAAACCCCACAAACCAAACATTGCCCCACCCTTCCACCTTAACCTTTATTGCCACTCCATATTCTCAAACTCTCTTCCATCCCAGCCTCATTCCACACCTATCGTCCTCACTCCATACACACATCCTGCATACACCTCCCCCACCACTCCTCAACCACACCCTGCCCATCACACACAAACCCATCAGCTCAACCACCTGACACTCACCTCACCCTCACCCTTACATCCCCCTCCCACCTCCACATGCCAGCCTCATTCTTCCTCCCCAACTCCAAGCTCAGTCGTCCTACCCAACCTTAACCTCATCTCACTACACACACACACACACACAGATCTCAACCTCACCCTTTTCCACACTAACTCAACTCATCAGCCTCAACCCCACAGGCCTAACTCTTACTATCACACAGCTTCCACCACATCCTCACCCCACACACACTCTCACCCTTGTATCTCAACCTCATTCCACACCCCACCAACCTGACCACCAATGCGTCTCCACAATCGGATTCTCAACTATGCATCTATTTATCGAGGCACCTTCACTCTTCATCAGGGCGTCTCTAACTCAATTACCACACGCCCGCGCATAAAAACCGACGGCCAGCTGAGAAATGCAGGGGTATGGGGCGGTTCAAAGTGGAGAAGGTGGTTTGGGGATGATTTCTGCAAGTATTTTAAACTAGTGGAGGTATTTGTTTCCCAGATCTCATGTAAGATTAGAAAGGTGGTAGAGGGTGATGTGGTAGCTGCTCTATTTGGGTTCTGATTTCCCAGGTATAATTAGATTCATGGTGGTAATTGCCTGTTTCATTCATCAAATACATGTAAATTGTGTTATTACTGTACTATGATTCCTCTCTCGGAAGGTTTGCCACTCAATGATGCTTAATTCTTTATTCATTTATATTCAAGATTATTAACTTTTCCATTATTTTACTCACTAGGACATTTGTAAATTTGTTATTTTTGCTTTATAATTTATAATCTATAGAACCTTTCTCATTATTTCACACACTATGGATTGTTTAAACTTTCTTCTACTTTTTCATGTAGGCTAATCATTTAGACTTGAATAAAAATTTTCCTCCGGTATTGATATTTTGTATGCAGTTATGCCACTAACATTCATCTGTCTTCCCCAGTAAACTAAAGGGTGAAGTGAAGGACTGGTATGATGGTGGGGATAGCATGGAAGGGGGCACTGGGAGTATTGGGCAGCCTGGAGGGATCAAGCAAGAGCCTGAACCCTATGCCCCCTACCCCTCACACCTCCCACCCCACCATCACCCCATGACCCCAGAGCCCCACTCAATGAATGGGCCACTGGGGGGACACATGGGGTACCCAATGCAACAGCAGCAGCAGGGGGCACAGGGGCACTACCAGGGCTACCACAACCCGGGTATGGGCGGTGATCTGGCTCCCATGTCTCCCGGGTACCAACGGCATCCACAGCAGCATATGACACAACAGCACATGGGAGGACACTTAGGCGGGTACTCGGATCAGGGTTATGGCTACCAGATGGGAGGGCACATGGGTGCAGCAGGGATGGGAGGGCACCCTGGTCATGATGGAGGACCGCCAGGTAGAGAAGGCGACCCCTACAGCTTTGTGGATGAGTACAGTGGACCGCCACCTCGGCCAATTGAGGAGGTGCTCGGGACAACTCAACCCAAGCGCAGGGGACGCAAACCCAAGCACATCAAGCTCATGGAGAATGGGTGAGTCTGAATGACAGATTCATATATCCACTGCTCAATGTATCTTAAAATCCTTAAAAAAATATACAATATGTATAAATCTCATAGGTTGGCAAAAAGGTCAAAATGATGATATAACTTTTACCACTGCCTTTGGTCAGCAAAAAGGGCACCTACAGCACCTGGTCACAAAGTCAACCTCCCACAGCCATGCTGATAAATAAAACTGCCACAGTTGTCCACATTGATTTTTGTTCTTGTGTAGTTCAACCCTCATCAATATATGAAACTAAGAATGAGTGACTACTCATAAAGAACTCAGCATGTCATGCTGACATTATCAGCTCTCACCACAGGTTCTGGCAGAACTGTTCTAGAGTATAAAAAAGTGTTCCCTTATCTAGAATGATGATCTGCAAGGAACTTATTTATGTATTGGTGATTCAAAAATTTTACCAAATCTCCAGCTTTGCATTAAGATGGTGACAAAGACTGACTCTGTCTGTCATGCAACTTTTTAGTGGAAAAGTATTTTCAATATTATTATTATTATTATCATTATCATTATTATGTGTCTGACTCCAGGCATTGGCTTAACAGCCTGTTTCCATAGGTTCAGCAGTTCTACTATGTGCCACCTACAGTATCTTCATTTGTTGCAACTTCAGCACTGACATTCACTGTCTTAATACATGCTAGGTTGTCTCATACAAAGCTGGTGCCTTGGTTATTAATGAAAGTGCTTTTTTGACTTGTTGGTGGACCTTGTGGAAGATCAGTCAGTCTGTTTTAACAAAATTCAATTAATCAAGCTGATCCCTGTCCCAGTCTGGGGTTTGAGCTCACATCATTTCAAACAACAGATGACCTCTCTAACCACTCAGTCACCACCTCCCAGATTTTTCATTTATTTTTAAAAGTTATTAAATCATGTCAATTTCCAGCTGTGCGGTTAACCACATGTCTCAAACAATCCCCAGCGGTGACCCACTTGCCATTGCGGCAGCGCAGGCTGCCCATGAGGCAAAAAAGCGCAAATGGAAGCAGCTTGGCCCCGACGGAAAACCCATCCTGGCCCCTATCAAACAGCGAAAGAAAGTTGACCGCTTTGATGGCATATCTGAGGATGAAGTAGCCAAGAGAACCCTACCAGATCACCTTGGCCCAAACCTTGATATAGTCATTGTGAGTATATGGCACAACTAAAGTTTTGAGGGGGGTCTTAGTGAGCAGTGTAGGAAGGATTAGGAACTGCCTCAGGTATTGCAACTGATTTGGAATAAAGGAACATGTTATGCAAGCTGTTATGAGAGAAAATACAATACATAAAACTTTAAAATATGGACAAATGCTTAGCTGTCATGAAGCTGTTTACAAGAAGTGCAGTAAGGAAGATGGCAAAAGGACATGCAGTCTGGGGAACTGTAATAAGAGAAACCAAACCTCACACATGCAAACATTCAAAATGCCATCTACTGTTGACTGATGATAATTAATTTTTGTTATAAATATTTCTGATCACCGATATATTTCTTAAAAGCGTAATAACAATTTTTTTTTTTTTTTTTTTTAAATACAACTGCAAAATACGACAGCCTTTTTTTTTCCAACAAGTACAGTACATGCACCATGACTTTACAGAGGCTTGGTTGAATATCTGTTTCTATGCTGTCTAGTAATTATTAAAAAATATGGGAATTATAGCCCTGTGCTGATGTTGACCATTACTGATTACAGTAAAAGGTGGTAGGTTATGTGACTGCAAGAAGCAACTGATATTTTCTTGTTTTAATGCACTACAGACTTACATCTTTAACAGAAGAAAAGTCTGTATATTACTTCCTTGCTATACTGTATAAAACTAAATTTTGAATATGGGTAATATTTGAATACTGCCCTTTTCTTACCTCAATTCACATACGTAGCCTTCCCTAACTGTCATGCAACAAAATCTGAAACAGAGAAAGTGTTATATTAAACTACTGCCAATAATTTTTAAGTGAAGCAGAGTAATTTCTATGTAAAGGAAATTCCAAAACATTCACATTTAAAGACAATGATACCTTTGATATATAAGCAACTTTAGGTACTGGTTCCTATATTGACATTATGTATATATATATATATGCTGTCATTGTATATTTTGTGAATATAGTGTATATATTTATACAGATTATACATTACATAAAAATTCAGATATAACACACAGACATGTATACTGCATACTTCACCAGATATACATGTTTTGGATTATGAGAGCTCAATAACTTTTGCTAAATAATCACAAGGTACATGAATTAAAGAGTAAATATTGTGTTAATAAGAAACAGTAATATTGCAAGTACTGTAGTTTAAACACTCAGCATATCTGGGTACCAATACAGTACAGTTCTACAGTACAGTACACTACTATATTTTTTAATGGCACTGACATGTAATTTCTTGCTCTGGAAATTATGAGCATTAATTCAAAGTAAAATTTTACCGTATATACATGTGCATTTTGCTGTTCATGAGGTTAGAGCCTGTAAAAAAAAAAAAAAAAAAAAAAAAAAAGTCCAAAATTCAAATAGTGTATATCTTTTAAAACCAACCATTGGGCCCGTGCCCGAGTGAGCAGTCTAATAATGGTAACATGAAGATTTCTAAATTCCCCTTCCAGATCGGTATAAATCCAGGTTTGTTCGCGGCGTACAAGGGTCACCACTATGCCGGCCCTGGGAACCACTTCTGTGAGTATGGTTGAGGATATTTTGATGTGACTCACTGTGTTCTAAATTTTTTCAACATATTTCTGTGTACAGATTCTTTTGGGGGGCTTTTACTTTTCTACTCCTTTATTTTTTTTTCATTACTATTGTGTTCCTCTTCACCACCACCCAAAGTTTTCATACCAGTAGTGTTTTCTTCTTTGGCACCAAGTGTACTGGGTGTTGTTGTCATGTTTTGGTTGCTATTTTAAATGTACCTGATTCGGTTTTATTTTCATCTTTTGCTGCCTGACTCACTGATAACCACAGCACCATTTAATGTCATGCATCTTTATTTCATACAGTCACAATACTGGCAAAACTTAACTGTATCCTCTGTTACAAGTATTCTTTTTTTTCCTTTTTTTTTTATTATTGTTGCTCTTATCATTTGAGTACACTACACATATACCAGACCATTTCACATTAAATTGGCTTCGAAGAACGCGAGCTTGAACTATGATGGTGTAACTAAATGTCATCTTGTGTTAAAACTTTGTCAGAGAGAAATTGTTTAAACTTGGCTTCTCAGCATGTTTAATGATGTCATGACAGTGGATGGCAGCAAGACATCCATTAAATATACATATTAATGGAGGGATATTTATTATTATTACAAATACAATACAGGTATTAGCATGAATATGGTCAATCGCTACCAAACCGTGGCCTTCCCCATTCCATTCGGTGATTTTGTTCTCTTTCTCTTTGTACAGTTTTCCAGTTCTGTGAGTATAGCAAGTACTTTGACGTTTTTCCTTGATTTAGCAGTTTTTCATTTATCTGGTCTCATTTGTCCTTTCTCTCCTTTCCTTCCAGTTTTTCTTGTGTTGGTTAATGCATTTCCTTTGACTTCCACGTTTGTCTTTCACTCCTTATCTTCCTTCTGTCATTTTTTATTCATTCTGGTGTTCATGCAACAGTATCAGTGTTTTATCATCTCAGTCTCCTCAGCCTTTCTACTGCACTGGTTATCCATCCCTTTTCATGTCTCTCATAAGCTTACAAGCCAGACTTTGAAAATCTTTTCCTGATATCTGATTTCACTTATTTGCGCTTTCAGTATGCCATTATGTCTATCTTTTGCTTTTTATGAAAAGTTCGTCTCTCTGCCATCCTACTCTACAAAATTTCAAGTAAAATTTTGATACAGTTAATCTATGAGTACAGTGCTTTTTTTTTTTTTCTATCTCTCTCCTGAAAATCACTCCATTCCTACAACCAGTGTGCTGTCCACCAGACTGCACCTAATACTCTGAGTAGCTCACTATAAAAATTTTCAAGACATTCTTAAGCCAAGGCATGCAAAACCAAACTTAAATCTCAACTGGGTTGCAAGTAAATTTAGTGTCAGTGATATTGTTCCATCTGTAAGCAATAAATGAGGAACGGTATTAAATACTGTGTAATACAAAAGACAGTATTTTACCAAAATGGAGAAAAATGAAAAGCAACACTCTTGTATGGAAAAATATGTTTGGAAGTGAGTGATCCATTATTTGCTCCTTCAAGCCATAGATTTACAGAAACTCTTGTGAAGTGTTTAAGTCTATCCTAACTAGCTTCTGTAGTGTATTTTAAATGTTCTTTGTTTTTTCAGTGGAAAATGCATACAGTAGTTACAGTGATAAAATGCTGTTGTATCCCTTTTGACTGGCATTCCCCTCCCAAGCCAAAGTCCAGTGTTGTGACATCACCATAATAAGCAGAGATGGACTAGGGGAAAAAAAAAAAAAAAAAACAGCAATACTTTTACAGTACTGTAACAACTATACAACAGAACTTGAGGCTATGTGGCCATGCAATAACCACCCAAACATGACACCTCTCCACCTCCAGCTTTTCTCCTAACAATAAGATGCTTCCTTGTTTGCATCCCCATCCCAGAATGCTCCTCCAAATTTCTATATTTCCTCTCTATGCACTTGCCAGGGAAGCATAGCCAGACAGAGTAGCATTTAGTACACATGTTAGTGAACTGTTGGGTATGTTAGTAAACTGTTGGGTGTAAATGTCTTACACGAATCTTTTGAACCATCCATCTGTGATCCTAAAACATGCGTTGATGAATTTCCTATGCCTTAAATTTCCACTCCCATCCATCTTTAATTCATCACCCTCTACACAAGCCTCAACTCTACCAGCTGTCACTCCCTTAAGCCAAAACTTTTCATATAAAACACTTCAGCCAAACTTCTTTACACTCACTGGGAATGACTGGTCCTTTTGGCCTCATCCCTGATTCAAGAAAGTGTTGTGTTTTCTTATCTCAATTTACCTCAAAACCAATTTTCTCTGTGCAAGTTCCAGATCATAAAATTTAGGTTATCATCACCTGATATTCTGAAATAACCAGTGATTATCAAAAATACTAAAGTTCACTGCCTAATAATTAAAGATGCTCATTAGTTCACAAGTTTCCAAAGTCAGGTGCATTAAATTTCTCCTCACGTCTTGCAGACTTCCTTAACTACTACAGACTTGCAGTACTAAAACTTTTGGACCACAATGAATCTTGAAACTCAAAGCTCAGCCCTTCTCTCTATATAACCATAGACACACCAACACTGATATCATATTAGATTTCATTCTCCACATTCCTCTACATCACTCATCACTACCTTAATGCCCATAGTACATCTAATAACCACCTTCATCCTACCTAAATCCTTTATCACCATTTTTAAATATTTTTCCATGCCTAAAATCACTACATATCCCTCACATCACCATTTCTGCACCCCCAGGGAAGTGTCTGTATCTCTCCGGTCTCATTCCGGAGCCATTGACCTCAGAAGACGATTTTCGGCTACTCGAACATGGAATCGGCTTCACCAACATTGTTGCCCGCACCACCAGAGGCTCAGCAGACCTAACACGGAAGGAGATTAAGGAGGGTTAGTTGATTGATCACTGCATGGTTAATGATAAATTGGATTTCTGGGGATGTGAAATTACCTCATCTTATTAGTGACAACTGGGGAAAATGTAGTCTGCTTTATGATTTACTTCACTAGAGGATCAACAAACACAGAAAGGAAAGGAACTTGACAAGAAGACTGTTACCGAACTAAATTTTGGAATATACAGAACAGAGAAGATGAAAGAAATATTAGAACCATAGTACTATGCTGTACTATAATGATGTCTTGGCTAAGAGTATGGCTTGGACAGCTCTTTGTATCATCAGACAAGAATTCCTGCCACTTATAACACCATCAGTGACTGCAGTGGATGCAGAGGGGTTGGGTCAAATGATCTCAGTGTTTAGTAAGCTGGGTTACACATTTATGCCTACTCAGTGTACTGTGCTGTTACTGCTATAATGGATTTGGGTTGCTTTCATATGATTTGGGCAGGAAATGTATAGCAAGAAAAAATTTTCTTTTGCTACATTTTTCAGTTATTCACTTATAGATGTTATTAACATAAATGTCTGGAAAATATAACAGCCTTCATACAATGAATTTCCTGAATTTAAAAAAGAAAAAAGTTTAGAGGATGAAGTGAATGAAGCAGTACAGTACAGCAGGGAAGGGAGGCTGCTGGTTCACTGAGAGGAATAGAAAAAAAAAAAAAATTGCTGCATGACAGTGTTGTGATCTTCAATATAATGTATGGAACTTGGGCCCTGTTGGAAGGACTCAAGTCAAGAGTGACAGCAGTGGAAATGAGTTATTTGAGAGAAATATGTGAAGTTACATGGAGAGGCAGAGACAAAAGTAGAAGTGAAGGAGCACTGTGGTGATGATGTGGATATGACTGAATGGATTAAGAGAAATACTCTTGAGATGGTTTGGTATGTGGAGACGAATGGAGAATGGGAGACTGACCAGAAGAGTGTACGTGAGTAGGTGGAGGGGGAGAGGGGCGTTGGAGACCAGAGATAAGATGGAAGGTTGGAATGGACAGATATATGAGAGAAGAAGGTGTGAGTTGGAGGAACAGCAGCCAAATGGCAAATGACAGGGAGACATGAGGTAATTTGTTTATGGCCACCCTTTATGGAATTAAGGAGTCAGGCTATACACTGACAGAAAAAACATTTTAATTTTTTCATCTGTATTTTCCTTTTGCTATTTTTTACTTAAAAATCAGTGCAGAGAACAAACTAGTGGTGGAAACAGTTCTGTGAAAAAAAATATATATATACCAACATCAGGTGAGATTATCTAGGAACAATTAAAAAAAGAAAAACTTTGTGCTACCAAGTCTATATACAGATCTACCCCACTATATGACCCGTCATTATGTGATATCCCACCTTAGTGGTGTGAAAAAATTAACACCTTTCCCCGCCAATCAGTGGCCAGTACCCGGTTATCTGATGGATTTTGTATTTCTGAACAGATTTTGATGATATTTTAGACTTAAATTTTGTTTTTAGGCTAATTTATAAACTCTTTTTAGGCTCAGATTAAGATGTTTTAGTCATAGGTGGGGTGAACACTGTCATTTTGTGGTACAGTTTACTAAGTTTGATTATGTCCAGACTTATTTTTGATGATTTTCATTTTGTGTGTGTGTGTGTGTGTGTGTGTGTGTGTGTGTGTGTGTGTGTGTGTATATGTGTGTGTGTGTGTTTAGGTGAGTTATAAACTGCTTTTGGGCTTAGTTTAGCCTGTTAGGGGGTTTTGGTGAGCTAAAAACTCATTTTTAACTCATTTGGGTGGGTTTTTGACTTGGCTTGGGGGGGAATCCCAAGGCTCCCAA
>NC_137010.1:31825468-31945468 GCF_032717465.1 Coenobita brevimanus
GTCCCGCCCCCTTCAGCCCCAGGCCCTCCTTCCTATCCTGAGATTGTCAGCCCTTCCATGTTAGCTCCAACGCCCTCCATGGGATCCTCATTTATGGGGTCCCCGGGGCTAATGAGCTCCCCGACCCCAATGTCCTCCAGCATGGGCAGTTCATCTATGGGTATGGGGGCCCTCCACTCCTCAATGGGGTCACAGCTCCCATACCCATACTCCCAGTACTCCGACCATTCCCCCAGCTACCCTCCTCCCCCTGGTCACTCAACCTTCCCTTACCCTCCAACCGCTTCGGGATTCCACGTCCCCTCCCCACGATTCCCCTACCCCTCCCCCTATGCTAACTCTCCTTATGCGCAAGGCTACTCCCAGAACGCAATGTTAGAACGCATCAAGCAGACCAGTATGGGTATGGGCTTTGGCGGCTTTTAAGCTAACTCCTAGGATGTGGTATAAACAATAGGCCGGCCAGGAGGATAAAATAAAATTAATAAAAAGAACGATATAGAACTGTAGCATGGTAGCCGGATGTATAAATGCTAATAATAACAAAAGACTTATCTACAAAAAATAACAAAAAAAATAAGAATAAGGAAATAGGTCCCAACCCGGACTCCGTTTCCTGTGCTCACTGTAAAATTATTTGTCTCCGTGTTTGTTCCTTGTTTATCATATATTTTTTTTTTTTTGCTTTTCATTTCCTTTTTTATAAATATATATCTGTTGACCTCGGCACCAGGGCAGCTCCTCTCCTCCTCTCCCTCTCTCTCCCCCTCACCCTGACTGTCCGGTGCGATAGAGGGAAGAAGGCTGTGTTTTTCTCTCTCAAATGTGCGAACTAGAAGTGGCAGGAAGAATCGAGTTTCACGCGTGCTTGGAGGAAAGGAAAATGTCGAAAAAAAGTACTAGAGTGATTGCCATACACGACAGGGTAATAATAATAATAATAAATAATAATAATAATTAATAATAATAATAAATAATAATAATAATAATAATAATAATTGCTAAGCATGTTTACTTGTGATGCACTCGCGCGACTTCCCTCACACTCCCTCCCCCACCACCCCTCACACCCCCAACCCCCTCCACCACAATCTCTTCATTCCTCCTTAACTCCCTAAAGTGAGGAGCCTTCTAGGGGTCTTGTCACCACCATTCCCCTCTGATCTGGGCACCATTTTTGGCCAGCGATCTCAATAAACCACTGGAACTGAAAAACAAACTCTGACCAGTCCTAATCCAACCTTGCTCACAGATGTTTCTAACCCCTCCCGTCCTCTTCCCATTGCCCCTATACCTCGCTGTCCGCCCATCCCTCCCCTCCTCCCCCTCTCCCTGCTGGTGGTCCTTGAAAATGGGCCCAAACTTGGTGATCCTGAGAAAATAATAAAGTGCAGTGGAAACCTGAAGTCCCGAGGCATTGCTCAACTTTGGGGCTGGAGACAAACCAGAACAGTGCTGTTTGTGCATGTGCTGGCCCTGCCCCCCAAGTGGTGTGTGGGGACAACAGTGGTTTTGGCATGGCCATGATTTTTGATCCAAGCAGATGTCAGACCTGCAGTGCAAAAGACAAAATGATACATAATGAACTAAATTTTAAACATTTTGTTGGAAGAACCAACCAGATGTGAGATGAGCTTAGATGCTTTCAAACCTCCATGAAGCTGACAGTGAACGCGAAAACAGAAACCGAACGCTTTGTGATGCGAGTGAGTGTGTGTGCGCTTGTTTTCAAGAGAGACTAGAAAAAAATATGTTGAGAAAACTTCAGTCCCAATCAAGGTTCCCGGCTGATTGATTAAAAACAAAAAAGACAGTGATGAGAGTTTATTGTTGATGTCTCCGAGGAACCCCATAAGTCCAGAATGAGTCGTGAGAAAACTGATTTTTGTGTGTAGTGCGAGCCAGTTCCTTCCATGAGACTATTGTGACTGTAGGTTTAAGACTCAACCCCCAGAACCCTTTAACTGAACCCCTTACAACCAACCCCAAGGAAAGGAAAATAATATTGCCCCTTTTTATATGGACCGCACAATTTAAATTTTTTTCCTTTTTTTGGTGCAATACTTAGAGACGTCAGTCAATTTTCACGCGCACAGTGTTCAACGGAGATAACCCTCAGAGTTGTTCGTTCGTTCATCGATTCAACCACCCTCCGTAATCCATGTATTGGGTAGTTCACTTTCCAGTCTAACATAAAACAGCCAGACTGCATTGCCCCTTCCACACTCCCCCCTCCTACCCTGTTGACTGAACCTCCCCTCCCTCCCTGATCTCCCAAAGTTCCCCTCCTATCGGTGAAAACAGCACTCCCCTTCACGCCCCTCCAATGGTACAGATTGTTAAGCCATGAAAATATTCTCAAGGATGACAGCTACTTCATGCAACAAGACTTTCGGGTATGATGAGGAGACACACTCATGATCGCAATTCACCATCCAATAAGATTTCGTTTTTGCAATATTTGTACAGTATAAAGATCCCACCACACCCTCAATGAAGTATAAAAACTCCACTGGCAGATATATATACATAAATATATATAAATGTACAACTTTCCACCTTCTATACACTTCCCGTTCCCTTGCCCCCTGCCCTTCTAAGCCCCATTGTCACCAGCAGACATCAATTTTACGATTACCCGTTTTTAAATCTTAATACACTTCTCTACCCCATACCGCAGCAGCAGCAGCAGCGTAATTTACATCTAGTTCTGTGTCAGGTGTGTACATCAGGTGTGTGACAGGTGTTGTAACATAATAAAAACAAAGTGTGTGTGTTTTACAGTCAACGCAGTTCAGTGTCGTCTTTTTAGAGTGTGTAAAAACTTTGTCTCTTTTTAGGTGATCCAAAGTGCGTTTTCTCATTCTACCCGGCTCGTGGTGAATCTCAACTTAGTTATTGAGGAACTTCTTATTGCTCAGATATAAATAATAAATAAATAATATTAATAATATATAATAATAATAAAAATGACTGTTGGAGCTATGCGCTACCGATTATCATTTATTTGTCTCACCAATCAATCGCTTTTTCCCATCCCAATGTGATCTGAACGTGTTTGAACCACAAGTAGGAAATTTTATACACACAATTATTCCATGGCTTCTCATCTGGCCCCCCACCCCCTTGTATCCACTTTTAATTGAATCGATACGTAAGTGGTGTATCCAAGTGGAGTCCGGAGGCAAGTGGTGGACAGTCAGGGTTGTGGTGCCTGTAAGTGGAAAGTGAAAAGCATATGGATGAACACCACTCTCAAAACATTTCCCCTCAAAAGAACGTATTTACTATATTGTATATAACAAAACATCTTCTCTGAGGCACCAAAATTTCACGATATGGCTGTAAGCTAGTAACGTATAAGCAACTGTTGAATCTTCAGCGAATATAGCCAGACAAAATTTTATAAAGACTCATGTTTATGAAGAGCTAGTCGCCACATTCTGGGAACAAATGCTGGGATGATCTATTTAAGTGGTCTGCTTAGAAAGTACAATCTTAGTATGTGTACGGTAATTTGAAATGCAGCAGGTGTCCATGTGCATATATATATATATTTAAAACTGCTGCATGTATGACAAGATGTCCTGTCTCCACACAAGCACACATGAGTAAAAGATACTGTTATGGTCATTCCCTTTCACAAGACCGTTGGAAGGACGCATTGGTGCCCTATTCTGTGTGTGGATTTTGGCTGTCTTGAGAGAAGGAGCATTTAGGTAACAAGTTCATTTACTCATGGGCGTCTGTGTGTGTATATTCTGGTGCTCGTAATGTTGTGAAATCCCTCCACTGGGAAATCCCGAGGATCTGTGTGCATGAGGCTGACTGCTAGATGGGGTCTGTTTCTATTTTTCGTTTTTATTTTTTCACAATTTTGGGGATGGGTTTGGTAGGGAGGCATCATAAGTGTGCAGTGTGCATGCGTTTAGCTTTGTTGACAACCCTAGTGTGATATACCAATGTTCCTTTCTCCAACAAACCATTGGTTAACGTGCAATCCTTGGAAACCATACGAGTCTTTGTCCTCAGTGCTGGCCGTTGATTAGTGTCAAGACCGGTTCCTTGGTGTAAAATGGAACCACTCTTTACCAAGCTCAAACATGATGAGATTACTATACTGGAAATAGGTTTGTCTTTTACATAACATGAGGATATATGGAAAGTGAGCAATCTTACTAAGTGTAGCCCGTTTCCCTTTCTAGGACTGGGCAAAACCATGTCAGTTCAAAATATGGTTTAAGAGTACAACAAAAATCTGGTCACGAGCTGTAAGTTATAACTTAATGACCCAATTTACTGTGCTGAAATTATGGTGAGATATTTTATTGAACTGGTCTTTTGTAAGAGATTAGAACAAAATCAAGTTACTTAGTTTTGTATCGTATAAAATCAAGTTTTATCAGATATAGTAATACTGTATCCCATATTACGGGGACAACAAGAATCTGACAACACAATATATATTGCAACAGCTTTCCCTCAGTCAGTAACATAAGGCTTCTCCCTACAGAACTTCTTTACTGTACTAGATGTTTCTGGATGCCAGTATGAGAGTAAAGTAGATGTCTAGCTGCCCTTCAGGATGCCTACACAACATCATGTCTGTGTACAGTAGTATTAGCCACCCACATCTGGCATGTACACACCAGCCACATACATACATAGCAAACATTAGCTATAGCAGAACTCGGTAAAGAGGGAGTCTGTTTCCCAAGGCAACCAATCTGTACATATGACTTCAGGGGCTGTATTTATCGATCACCTTGTTTCCTAGCTTTGTTAACCTGTATAGTGTTGGCAGTGGTCACATCTGGTTCTATCTTAAGGGCAGTTAGGGATATGTTTTCCTCCTAATTTTAAAAAAGTGTAAGACGTACATCTAATACATAAATAATTATCCCAGGATCCCAGACTGTATCGATGCAGGAAGAAACAAAATTCCAAATAAGGTGCCTCAGACTGGAGTGAAAAAAACAGAAATGACTAAAAAAATATAACAGTAGTATATAAAAATCCCCAAGTCCAAAAAAAAAAAAAAAAAAAGTACCGGTGAAAGCCAAAAATTACGAACAGCTTACCAAATCGAAACCGGTGCAAGGAAAAAAAAAAACAGATTAATGTACTGTAATAATGTACTAATACTTGTGCTAGTACAGTAATTTGAGCAACCCTGGCAGACATATCAGACCCCCCAAAACCGCTTGCTGAACGACCCAGATGCCAACTTTTACCGTTTTTTAGAATTTGAAAGGAAAAAAAATAATAAAAATCAAAACGATGGTAATCTATGCAAGTTACAGTGTTTCTTGTGTTCCCTTCTTTTTGGCATCAGTGTATCTTTATGCCTCAATAATTGTCGTTTTAAAGATGGACATTTTTGTATGTTATTGCAAACTGTTGTTCCAGTGTAATTTTGATTATTATTTGTGATTTTTAACCGTCCTCTCTTTTAACCCCTTCGCCCTTAGCAATCTATCTTTAACGTCTCCCCCAACCCAATTTCCTCCCTACCTTTCCCCTCCCCGTCTCAGTCTCTCCCCCTCATCCTCCCTCCCCTATTTCTCCCCCCTATATGGATTTTTGCCGTTCTAAGCAATAAGACACGTGACAAAGAATAATGGCAGATTAGCTATAGCTGAAGGATGGATAATATTTTTTTTTTCTAGATATCACTGTGTCCATGGGTGTTTTAACTGTTTATTGACCATTGTTCTTTCATGTTCTTTATCAATGCTATATCCTTTCTCTGTCAACCCTGATCAATGCTCCATGTTTTCTCTATCACTGCTACGAACTTTCTCTGCACCCATTCATCAGCGCTGTATGGTGTCTCTGCCTTTTATCACCGCTGTCTCCCCTTTCTTTTATCACGCATTTTATCTGTTGAAGCTGTCCTTTTTGTCCACACTGTTCCTATTTCTTTTACGTCACCCCCCTCCTTTATCAGTGTTATTCCCTGCTGTCAGTGTTCTTTCTTCATTTATTTTTCTTTCCTCTTCTCAACGCCATCCTGTTTCACTGTTCTTTCATTCACGATAATCCTCTCTCTCTCTCTCTCTCAGCTACTACAATTCAACCACAATTCCTCCCCTACTACTTCCATGCCAAATGGTGGTAGTCATGTGCACGCGGGTGCTATATAGGTGTACACGTATAAGTATGTGTGCACTAAGAAAACCTACATGATCTCAATTGTTTAAAAAATGTGCGTTTGTCCTTCCCATACCTTCTCAGGAGTGATTGTGGTTGAAAATGTGGTAACTGTGGTGACTTGTTTTTGTTTTAATTTCCTCTCACGTTTTATCTCTTCTTCCTGTATTATGATTTACCTTTACTAATCTAGCTCTTTTTCTCCGTACCTCCTTCATTTTCCCCCTCCACTTTTTTCCTCCCCCTCCCTCCGTCACTCTCCTCTCTCGGTGGTGCTCAATGACTAGCCGAGACTACAGTACACGTGCTTTTGTTTACGTCTGTAACGTCATAATGATGACGTCACGGAAGTATGGCGCGAAAGGCAGGACAAATCCTACTCTCTTTTATGTGCGTAGACGAATATAATATAATATAAAAAACGAAAAATGGAAAAAAGTATCGTAATTAAGTAAGTTTTTGTAATTTATACCAGATGTTTCATATATTTTTAAAATATTTATTGCTGTTAATGCATTTTTTTTATTTTCTCTTTCCGTTGTCATGATGGTCACGGAAAAAAACTTGAAAACTTCGCTTCTCGCTGTTAAGCTTTAAATGAATGATATTGTTGCCGCATTTCCCCCTCTCCCCTCCCATCGGTGGGTGTGGGAGAGCCGCCCACGCCCGCCCACACCCCTTACACCCCTTTTCTCACCCCCCCATCCCGCCCACAAGACCCTGCCACATCTCCCGCCCCCACCTGCCCGCCGGGAGTGTGGCAGGGTCGCGCTCACCATATGCTTGTACTCAGTAATTTTACCCCCATTTTTGGTATTGTTTTAAATACCAGAAGCTCGTGTTGTTATGAGGGCGTGTGGGGGGTGGGTGGGGGGAGCGTGGGGGGAGGGGGGTTGTAAAGAGAAGCCCACATGCTCAGCTTATAGTGGGTTTAATCCCCCTAATGTTCTCCCTGTCCTTAACCCCCCCCTCAATCCCTCCACCACCCCCACCCCACACCCCCACACCCTCACCCTCTCGCAAATAATACCTGTGTTTTTTTATTCATTAATTTTCGAGAGGTGTACAGAGTCGTGTACTTGATAGAGGTAACATACTGAGGATAAATAATAATATTAAATGTGTTGTGATTTTCTCAAACAAAATAAATAGTGTGACATTGTGTTCCTAAAACTGGGCTTACTTTTATTTCTCCCCAAAAGTTAATATTATGAAACACACACACACACACACGCAAAGCTTAGAAAGTTGAATCTTCCCAGTAACCCTTTTTTTTTCGTGTGTGTGTGTGTGTGTGTGTGTGGCTAAGCTGACTTAAAACTCAACAGTATAATACATTAAGGAAAGATCAGGAAATTCTTTTTTTTTTACATATTGTGCCCCGATGAAAATCTTTCTTATTTTGTATTTAAACATTTTTCCTACAAGAGTCTTAATCTCTCTCTCTCTCTCTCTCTCTCTCTCTCTATACCTTTCTCTCTCTCTCTCTCTCTCTCTCTCTCTCTATACCTTACAAAAAGAAGTCTTGATATATTCCTCATTTATATTCTTCAACTGGGATACTGCCCCTAAAATCAAGCTAACATTTCCAAGTATTTTATATAAATCTATCTATCTATCTATCTCTATATAATCAATGATTCTACGATATTACCTTTCTGCCCAGAAGCAAATGAAAAAGGAAAACTGAAAGTTCTCAAAATATCTCATCAACGACTGCTACTTATGTTTTTCTTTATATATATCCATCATTCATGACATTATTATACCCGAGAAAAAGGAAACTTACCTATCTTCTGTCATCCTTTGATAATATGGAACTCCTACAATACCCCACCATTAACGTATAAATATGTCTTTCCAATAACACAAAATCTTTAATAAACCAATTCACTGTCATCAGCGATTTTTTCATACATTATTCAGACCAACAACAGGCGATTTTGTTCGGGCGACAATAACCGCAGCAGGTCAAGGGGCTGGATGTAACTTGATTAACGCTTTCGTCGCCGTGTGCAGGCTTTGGTTTATTGTTCACGTTCATAGTTCACGCTTTTATTCGGCCCACACAAACATTACCTTTATGTTAACCACTTCAGTCTCAGGATCTGTCTTATGCCGACAAAAATCGTCTGGGGGTAACTCAAATAAACTATGAAAGATGTCATGGCAGTAAAGGAGTCTGTGGAGATTGTCATAACTTCAATATCAGAGATCTCTCATAATTTATATAAATCATGTGAAGCCATTGACGTTAACTCCTTCAGGCCGGTGACGCCTTGTTTATTAAATTCTTGCCATATGCAAATTAAATACTATTTAATTTAGCTTAGAAGGGATTTATCGTCAACTCACCTCAAGTTGAATGAAATCATCTGAAGAAGGCTTTATATTACTGGCTGTTGTCTGGGCATGGATTCCCTAAAAAACACTAGGGGTCCAAAACACGACCTGCCACTGTCCATGTTACAATCAAACCAGCAACTACACTGCTGAGTGAACAGACACTATATGAAACAAACTGAGCTCACTAGTCTGACCGGCCCCGAAAACGTGAGGTAGTGAAGGTGATAAAGGGTAGTCAGTTTTTTCTATTATTCCAAGTGGTTAGCACGTCCCTGTGGAAGCGACGGCCCAGCACAAAGTTCCAGCCTCAAAAAGGTGATGGGAGTTTTATGGTTCCTATAGTGCCATCAAGGGAAGTGGCTGCTTATCTACTCTTTAATGTACTGGACCACGGTAGCCTGGCCTCGGGTACCTGCACCTCGAAGGGGGTGACAGGGGATTGGATGTTACCATTTTGCCCTTCCCCTCAGTCCCCATCCCACAGTCACCGCCACTCACTACGCATCCTGTGGACCGCAACAAGAAGCAGCCCAGGGACTCTCCTGTAACGTACGGTACACAACTGGGAATCCTGGCTTCAGATTTGAGGGACATGTGTGAAGATTTCATCATCTCGCGACTCAGTGGATAACGCCTCCGGAAAATCAATAACACGACCCAAGTTCAGTTCACAGGTAGGGCAGAAGCCAGGCTCAGCAGGACACATCATATCATCACCTCTGTCAGTGTGGGTTTCTCTATCTTCATCGATGTTTGCGAAGGTGTAAGTCTTCAGCCACCTCCACAAGGCTGATAAAACAATCCTCATTCCTCAGAAATGTCACAAAGCAGGTACCAGTTAATGTTATTGTCTGCACATACCTAAAAGGGAAAAAAGAAAAAGAAGGAAAGTGAGGAAGAAAGAGAATAAATGCAAAGAATTAGAATGCTTTTATTTGTGCCAATCATCAGCACGACGGCCTTCAGGGCAAACAATACATTTTTGCTAGTTCCTAATCTTCTAGGGCCAGACCAGCAACAATCAGTGTTACATCCAGGTCCCTAATTATACTAGTAGGTCAAGGCTAGCTCGTGGATAACAGCAGCAGCAGGGAGTCCCGTACTACTGTCAAAGGCCATCACACAAGGAGTAAACCAAGGACTTCAAAGACATGTTTTTTCACCCAATGACTCCTGTTAACCCCCAACAAAGGCCGGAACACAGGCTGGCGAAGGCTACTGTGCAATAATAACAACAAAAAGAAAACAAATGTGTTTCATATGATGGTTTTAAAGCTCCCAAATGCCTAAGATCAACAAATTATACATATCACAAGAGTTTGCAGCACAGAACACTTTCGGTGCATGACAAACGTTACACAAATGAAAAAGTTGTTCCATCTCTGCTACAGGCTCTCAGGGATGGCTACATAAACCACTAATATAAAATTTTTGCGTTTTGGAATAGGTTGTACAATATGTGTGGACGTGGGTGTGGTGGTGGGATAGGTGCAGTGAAAATAGTGGTGGTGTGATGGGTGTCGTGGTGCGTGGTGGTGGTGTGGTGAGATGTGGCGTGGCGTGGTGAGGTGAGGTGTGGTGTGGCGTAGTGAGGTGAGGCGTGGTGTGGTGTGGTGTGGTGTGGTGTGATGTGGAGTGGTGAGGTGATGGGTGTGTTGTGGTGTTGTTGTGTAGTGGTGGTGGTATGGTGTGATGTGATACGGCTGTAGGTGTGGTGTGGCGTGGTGTGCTATGTTGTGCTGTGGCGTGGTGTGGTGTGGAGATGGTGCGGTGAAGTGGTGGGTGTGTTGTAGTGATGTGGTGGTGAGTGTAATTATGATGGTGTAGTGTAGTGTGGTGTGGTGGTGGTGGTGGTGGAGGTGGTTGTGGTGTGGTGTGGTGATGATGGTGAGGTGATGGTGGTGAGGTGATGGTGGTGAGGTGGTGGTGGTGGATGTGGTGTGGTGGTGGATGTGGTGTGGTGGTATGTAGCAGGTGTGGTGCCTAGTACAAAGGTGGTGTGTAGTAGGTATGGTGAGGTGATGGTTCTGTGGTATGGTGGTGGGTGTTGTGGGTATGGTGTGACGGTGGGTGTGGTGTAGTAATGGGTGTGGCGGTGGTGTGATGAAGTGTGGTGACGTAGTGTGGTAAGACTTGATGGTATGGTGTTCGTGGTGGTGTGGCGTGGTCTGAAGGTGTGGTGATGTGGTATGGTCTGGAGGTTTGGTGTGGTGTAGTGTGGTGTGGTGGTGTGATGTAGTGTGGTGAGATAAGATGAGATGAGGTGTGATGTGGTGGATTGGCATGGTGCAATGTGGTGTGGTTTGGTGTGGTGTGATGTGGCGGGTGTCTGGTGATGTTATGGTGTGATGTAAATGGTGTGGTAGGATCAAACAGTGGTGTGGTGTGGTATTGGGTAGGTATAGTGTGGTATGATGAGGTGTGGTATGGTAAGGTGGTGACTGGTGAGGTAGTGGTGGTGTGGTGGTAATGAGTATAGTGGTGTGATGGTGAGTGTGGTGGTGTGCTGGTGGGTGTGGTTGTGTGATGGTGATAGTGTGGTAATGGGTTCGTGGTCGGCTGTGGAGGCAGATGTGATGGTGGTGCGGTGGAGGTGAGGTAGTGGTGTGGTGTGGTGGTGGGTGGGGTGTTGGCGTGGGAGTGGTAAGGTAGTGGTGGGGGGGTGGTTGTGATGCTGGTGTGGGAGTAGTAAGGCAGTGGTAGGGGTGTGTGGTGCGTATGGGGTAGGTGTGGTGTGGTGATGCTGTGGTGGGTGTGGTGATGTTGTGCTGGGCGTGGTGGTGGGTGTACCGCTGCAACTGAGTGGAAGGTGTGGTGGGTGGGGCTGTGCGGTGGTGCAGTGCAAAGTATGGTAGGGTGTTTGGTGTGGTGAGTGTGGTGGTAGGTGTGGCAGGAGTAGTGGTAGATATGACAGTTATGGCAGTGATACCAGAGATGTTAAAAGTGTAGCAAAGAAAAATAAACTCCACAGACAACCAAACATAAAGACAGACAGACAGATAAAGACAGATATATATAGATTAAAATTACCTACGGACACACATCTGAGACTCAAAATTAAGCACTTTCATTTCAAGACGTCCTCCCTATGTAATAAAAAAGTAAACAAAAGAAATAAAACCATCCGTCGTAGGAATAACAAATAAAATATAACTTCATCTTCCCTATGAGGCGTCAGTCCACAGCATGAGAGAGAGAGAGAGAGAGAGAGAGAGAGTAATCGCTAATCTAATCTCTTTCATTCCTCTTCTCTTGCGCACTAACTTGCGTATTGTGATTTTCCTTCATTATTATCAGTCCACAGAAAACAACTGTACAATCTGTCTGACTAGTTCATCACCATCATCATCATCATCATCATTATCGTATTCCTCCTCCTCCTGATCATCATCATCATCATCATCATCATCATCATCACAGTCCTATTCCCCATCACCATCATCTTCATCATCACTATCCTACTCCCCACTATTTAATGGAAGTGGGTGGGACTGACAGCCAGGAGCAGGAAATCGCCCAATCAATGCTATGATGTACTTCATCTACAGACGATTGTATTCAACTTTGGACAGACTTTTCACAATAGAGGGGTCAGATAATATTATAGCCTTCATTAGCTCTAAAACACGAGGTATTTCCAGTTTTGTAAAATCGTTTGGAGGTGGCAAGAATAAACTAAACTAAAAATTGCTAACATCCCAGAATGGTATTTAAAAATGAAAGTCTCTACCATTCAGAGAAATTATTGGCATCACCCCTCCTAGCAAAGGTTGGTAAAATCCATGGATCTGTGATGTCACGTTTCGCTAAATGTGTGTGCGTGTGCGGCTTGACCTTCGATCCCATAAACCCTTTAAAATGCGTAGACCAACACAACGAGGAATGTACCTGAGGATATTTGCCCGAGGAACAACTGAACCGATTTTGAATTATTGAGAAAATAGAGGAATGGTACCAAAGTGAAGTAAACACGAGAAAGAAAAAAGTAAAAGGCAAATTAAACAAACCCAGTATGGTCTGGTACATAATGTGAAGACCATAATTAAGATGTCATCGTACTGAACGCATCGAACAGGATAGTGTCATCGGGGTACACAGAGATAAGGGGCACTATATCTTTCAAACATTTTTCAGGACCTCAAAATTCTTTCACTCTTCCTAATTTCTACATAGGTTAACCCAGCCATTACTTTCATCCATCAGTCTGCCTGTCTGTCTTCACTGCCTGAAGCTACATCTTGTGAGGGGTAGCCTTACGATTTTTTTTTTTTTTTAGCAACATGCTTTTACTCTTCAACATGATTCTCAGTTTTTTATTATCAATAATTTTTAAAGGTAATTAAATTATGGTCCTAAGCAGATCAACAAAATAACAATTAGGTGGTAACTGACAAGAGGCTGTGGAATACATGGAATGCGTCTGATAATTCTTAGCCAAGACATCTACATTAGTTTTTTTCCTTTTCTTTTCTTTTTGTTTCTTGGTCTGTCATTCAGCACAAGCTCTAGGACTCAGGGGACCGATATCGATGAAGGTCAAGCAGGAATTAAGAGAATGTAGTAAGTAAATCACAAAAATACAGTGAAATGGTACTGACACAGAACTGCAATGAGATTATTTGGTAGTATATAATGGTGGGTACGAGACAGCCAGAAGTAACCTCGGACATCATATCATCATCATCATTTTACGACGATTACATTCAGCTTTGAGGCATGCAGTGAAGGTGTTAATGAAGGCTATATCAAACCCATTCTAAAATTCCATACTAAGCCGAATACACTTGCCTGAAGGAAGCAAGAATAACTGAAGATGTCATCCTTTTGAAAGGCCTTAATATCAGTATCTGAAGTGGATGAAATAAAGGGTTAGGGAAGTTTGGAGAGAGGGTGAAAGTTGCACTACAACAGCAAGGTAAGCATGAAGTATTTACAAGAATGTCATGGCAAATAATGGGGTCAAAAGTGGTTGGTAAACAAGACAAACTTCAAGACCGTGGATAATTACCTTTATCATAGTATATCCTTAAATAGCTATTACAGAAAACTTAATATAATAAGATACAAATAAGGCTTTAATCACCAGTTATACATAATTAGTTACGGGAGTGTATAAATTAACCTATTAATTAAGATGATGCAGCAATTTGCGCCTAAATTTGACCATATACAGTATCCTTCAGTAACAAAGGAGACAAAGAAGAGGCTACAGAAAACGAAGCCGCCGCCACCGCCATCTATTGCCAGCGGAACCAACTAGCAACCAAAACAATGACGCAAGCTGCATTTTATTTCCACTCTCATTTGTAAAGTTTAAAAATGAGGAAGATTGGGACAACTTTAATTAAATTTCCTCCACGCTTTGAAGAACGAGAAAATGGGAGAAAATTAAAGACAGGGAGAGAGAAGTGAGGGAAGGAGAAAGGGTGGGAAAGGGAGGGAGAGATGAAAGGAGGAAGGATGGAAGGGAACAGTGGGAAAGTGAGGTAAAAATAACGGAGAGTTTTGAGAGAAGGATGAGAAAGTGAGACAGAAAAAGGAGAAAATGAGAATATCTAAAGAAGTGGAAGCCAGGAGAGAGAAATCAATAGTAGATGACCAAGGAGAAGGCCAAGCGAAAGAATATGGGAAAGAAACGTCCGAAATAAAATGAGAAAAAGGGGGGAGCGAGAGAGAAGGAAGGGAGGAAAGGGTGCCGAGCATACGATTGGAGAGGTGCCAAGCAGAAAGAGAGAGAGAGAGAGAACAAATAGTACCTTCAAAGGTCGAACGACCCACAACGGGGAACCAGGGATAAAGTTGTGTGTGTGTGTGTGTGTGTGTGTGTGTGTGTGTGTGTGTGTGTGTGAGAGAGAGAGAGAGAGAGAGAGAGAGAGAGAGAGAGAGAGAGAGAGAGAGAGAGAGAGAGAGAGAGAGAGAGAGACAGGGGGAAGTGGTGCCAAAAGAGTGAAGAAGGGATGGAGGGAGGGAAGGAGGGGTCCAATGACAGAAAGGGAGAGTGAGGGAGAGAGGGAGAGGGAGAGCCAGTGCCAAAGAGAGAGAGGGAGTGTACAGAGGGGGAGTTACAACAGTAGAGAGAGAGAGAGAGAGAGAGAGAGAATTGCGTAGATGAACCATGTTTCCTTCGGATCTGCGCAGTGTGAACCATGTGGGAGTTGGAACCAGGATAGCAGGTAGGTGGGTAGTTGTGGTAGGTGTGGTGGTGGATGCGGTGGTAGATGTGGTAGGTGTGGTGGTGGGTGCGGTTGTAGTTGTGGTGACGGGTGCGGCGGTGCTAGTTGTAGTGGTAATTGTGGTAGGTCTGGAGACAGCTGTAGTAGCAGTGGTGGAAGTTGTGGTTGGTGTGGTAGCTATGGTGGTAGTTGCGGTAGGTGTGGCGGTAGCTGTGGTAGGTTTAATAAGTGTTGTGGATGGTGATCGAAGTATATTCTGTTTGTGTACAAGTAACTGTAGCTATGGTAGGTGTGGTAGTTGTGGTAGTAGTTGTGGTATGTGTTGTAGACTAGACGATCGAGGCACGTGTGGTTTGTGTACTGGTAGCTATGGTAGGCTTTGGGAGTTGTGGCTGTTCGTGAGGTGGTAGTTATTCTAAGTGTGATGATTGTAGTGGTAGGTGTGGCAAGTTAGGTGGTAGATGACAGGTGTGGTGGTAGCTGTGGTAGATGTAGTACCCAGAGTCCAATGGTAGTGGTGGTAAGTGTGGCAGTCTTGGCCTATTGGTGGTGGTGGATATGGTGGCAGTTGTGGTGGTAGGTGTTGTGGTAGGCGTGGTAGTAGGAGTAGTGGTAGGTGCACTGGTAGGTGCGGTGATGGGCGTGGTGGTGCGTGTGGCTGTGCGTGTGGTGGTGGGCGTGATGGTGGGCGTGATGGTGGGTGTGATGGTAGGAGAAGTGGTGGGTGTTGTGGTAAATGTGGTAGTCGGCCTAAAGGTGTTAATAGTGGTGGTGGTGATGGTAGGTGTGGTGATAAATGTGGTAAGTATGATATTACATGTGATACGTGTGGTATGTATGCTGGCTGTGGTAGCAGTTTTGGTAGTAAGCATGGTCGGTGTGGTGACTGTTGTGGTGGTAGATGTGGTTCATGTGTTGGTAAGTGTGGGGATGCGGTGGAAGGTGTGGTAGTTTTGGCAGGTGTGGAAATTTTGGTGGTAGGTGTGATGGGAGGGAGAGAGGTGGGTGGTAGGCCTGGACAACTGCCAACCTACCACCCAACTCTGTTTTCATACAAACACTCCTACCAAAACTATCACCATCCCTACTACCACAACTACCACCATCTCTACTACAACTACTACCGCCATCCCTACTAAAACTACTACCATCCCTACTACCACAACTTACCGCCATCGCTACTGCAACAACTACCACAATCTCTATTACAACTACCATCATCGCTATTACCACAACTACCACCATCGCTACTACCACAACTTCCAATATCAATCTATCTATCTATTGCCAGACGCCTCAATCCCGTTTGGGGTGGCCACAAACAAATCGCCTCCAAGTCACTCTGTCCCCCGCCATTTCACTGCCCTGCTCCCAACTCACACCCCCCTCTCTCATATACCTCTCCACCCCATCCCTCCATCTCATCCTCGGCCTCCCCCTCCCTCTTCCCCCCTCCACCTCACTCACATACACTCTCTTCGTCAGTCTTTCACCCTCCATCTTCCAATATCACTTTTATTAAAACTGCCACCATCGCAACTACCACAAATACCAATAACACTACTACTATAGCTACCACCATCGCTTTTACCAAAACTACCATCATCCTTACAATCACAATTACTACCACTCATTGCAACTACCACCATCACCCCTATCACAAGTACCACTACCGCCAGTAGTGCCACCATCTACCATTGTAACTACCACAACTACCACCATCGTCACTACCTCCACCATCTACCATCACAGTTACCACAACATGACTAACACCTCCCCTACCATTACAACTACAATCACTAACCTAACCATTTACTATCACAACCACCACCATCCCCAATATAACAGCTACTACCACGGCCACTACAATTGCAACCATTCCATCTACCAGAGCTACCACAACCATCTGCCACCATCTCCACTAGCACCATCATGCGCCATTACAACTACCAACATCAGCACTATCATCATCTACCATCAGAACTACCACAGCTATCAACATTATCACCACTGTCAACACCTACCAACACAACTATTAACCATCATTACTACCACCACCTGGTTCTCAGAGCCAAACATATTCAAGGGATTTTAATCACATTAAGATACGTCGATGGACAGAGACTGTTAAATAATAAACATGGACAAACAAACAGATATACCGTAGCCAGTTCGAAAATATATACAAATAAAATCTGAGAGAGAAAACTTGCAAGCAAATGCACTAACATTTCCCAAAGTTGGTGCTTTATGTACAGTACCCGTACACATACATACATATATATATATATATACTAGTGCCTGCCCGTAAAAATTTGCAGGACTTATTAATAATCTTTACATTACAAAAGTTTGCAAATACCATTATTTTTTGTTCCCATACCGTTATTGAGTCCACAATGACCCATTCCGAACAAATAGTCGAAAAAAACTATTTTCGCCTACTTTCGCGTCGCGATTTCCGACAGTTTCGCGCCGTCGTGTCCCACGCGATCGCCATTTTTTCGTTTTATTTTTTCTAATGCAGAAAGAATTAGGTTGATATGCATTACCGTTCTCGTGAAAGAAACGGGCAAACGCACAGACAGACACACACACACACAGCTTGACATTGTATAGATAAATATATAGATAGACACTGACAGATATAGGTGGGAAGACAGATACTGTAGATAGATAGATAGATATAGATATATAATTATACCTGCCACTAATTTTTACACAACGAAAGAGTCACAGTACAAACAGGCTAGATGTCCCGTTCGGATAAACTCGCTGCATACCGTAGCCTAGTAAGAGGCGGAACACAGTAGGTGTCCGTACTGGGATGGCTGATTTTGTGCTTGGTAAGTTTGGCGTCCGTCTTTGGTGTTTACTTGTACGTCTTTTTACGGTGTTGGACTATAAAATAATTTTATAGACGTTAATCGATAATCTGAGGATTGTGTCTTTGAGATACCAGGACGAGGTAAGCTCACAGTAATTTTTAGGTCAACGGACCAGAATTACAGATGTGAGGCCGTGGCAAAAAGCTTTTATAAGAAGCACGAGAAAACCAACACCAACACAACATTAACACCATCATCAAACCGAAAAAAAAAAAAAAATCCATTCGGGAGATATAATGCAAAGTATCATAGTTAAACTAAGAGACTGATACAATAGACGGTTGGCTGCTAAACAGACAAGGACCTGTGGTGGCCCAGTGGTTAGCGTACTGACATTTTGACCTATGTCCCCAAGTCTATGGTTCGAGCCCATGATGTTACGGGTTTCTAAAGCGGCTGCTGGCAGTACGTCCTTTCATGTGTTTCCATATCAGTAAAACATATCCAGAAAATTTCCTCCATCCTCAACTTCATTTCTGCCAACTTTCAATTTTCCCCGCGCACCCCAATATTCTAACCTCACTACCTTCAGCTTTACACTGATAACCTCTAGCCTCACATCTTTTTAACTTTATAATGCCAATCTATAACCTTAAACCACCGTAACATACCTACGCAGTGGTCTTAATCTGACAGATACGTGACGAGTAAGAGGCGGGTTTGTTTGGCGCCAGTCCACCACTTCCTACTGCCACCTTCATTTATCATAACAGAACTTGACATCAACTTACAACTTCATCCCGCCAGCTTTAATCTTCACACCCCGAGCATCACCAAACTAAAGCTTCATACTGTCAACTTCACTCTTCCTACCCTTAACCCCGGACAGGTGTGGTGCAGGGGTACAAACCTCAGGTGGACTGGGGTGGGGACTCTGGATCAGCCACCATCGTAGTAGGCGGCCACAATGTGCGAGTTGCTACAGAAGGCTGGCGGCGTCGGTGTCTGTACATCCTACTCACTGCACTGCTCCTGCTCTCCCTCGTCAACCTCTCACTCACACTGTGGATATTCAAGACTGTCGACTTTAGTGTGGTGAGGATACAAGTAGTATACACGTGTGCCACAGGGTAGATGTTTGTGAGTTTAGCACGATTTACATAAATCTGGGTAAATTTTTACCTGTGTGACAGATGAGAGGTGTGACCGACAAGGAAAGCACCCCAGTATTCCCCTCAATATGATACTCAAAAATCATGTTTCAATCCATGTTCCTACTTTCGATTCTAGGTAACAAAGATTCCCCCATGTCATAACACAAAGGTATATAACAAGAGTACATGCATACTTTCTTGAATATGTTCTGGTTTGCTCTAAGAAAACTTTGAATTAAACCATCCCCACATCCATACCAAACAACTTGCAACGTCAGTCACAACCTAATGTACTGCCTCTGTCCTGCCCTGTCCTACCCTGCCCTACCACCAACCTCCATCCCAGACCGTCTCATCCACTCGTTCATACCCACCCTATCCAATTATGAGTATACCATCCCTTCTTCTCCCAACATACACATAACGAACTTCTATGAGATATCTGTGGATTCCACCTTCAACCAGCCATGATGCTCCTCACACAACACCTAACCTCACAGGGTCTACTTTGCCAGGCATCCCCCACCACCAACCAGTATTTCAGCCAACCTCGCCTTCTCTTCACCAACCCCATCCATTTCTACTCTGATGTGGTGAATATCATACAGAGTATTACTTCGACTACCAACCAGAGTGCCGCACAATATTCCCTCGTCGTTGCTCATCGCGCATCACTAACGTGGTTCAGTATTAGTGTCCAGGTAGTAATATGGGAAGGTGCATGGCGCCCTCGGATGGTGCATGGGAAGACTGGTGGGCCTCAGGGAATGGACTGACTGATACATGAAAATATTCAGCCTAATGCATAGAACACTGTAACTGATGTACTTGCCCTTTCTTTATCCATCTCTCCGTCAGTCTGTCCGCTGATCTCTCTCCCTCACCTAAGAAGCCTGTGGTGTATGGGTTAACACTCCCAGCCCGCAAACAGAAAAGATTGAGTTCAGACTCAAAGTGTGTTTCCCCCTTGTTCCTGTTCACTCAGCAGTAAAATTTGGTACCTGGAAAGAACATCGATGGTTGCGGGCTGTATTCTAGGGCACGACTGAGATTCAGCGAATATAAATCGTCTGCCTTAAATACCCTGGTGTGGTCGACAGGCATTAATCCAGGTGTTCTTGTTGGCAGGACGGCATGGGTCCCCTGCACGTGGTGGTGGCAGGGGTGGAGATGGAGGGCATGACTGAGTTCCTTGGTAAGGTATGTAGTCTACCTGGCTTGGCTGGCACTACTTTACATTTATTTATTTATGGCCTCTCTCTCTCTCTCTCTCTCTCTCTCTCTCCACTGAAGAGATCAAATAATTCTATTTGCTGCTTACCTCTAGCTACATATATATATATATATATATATATATATATATATATATATATATATATATATATATATATATATATATATATATATATACACACATTACTGTATGTGATTGTCATTTTTTCATTACCCATTCATTCCTATAATACTGTACTATCCTTTCCCACTTCCTCACCCCATCCTCTGGTAGGACAAATGATGATGAAGATGATGATATATTAAAAAAAGGAGGATGTGATGGGGGAGAGCGATTCCCTTCCCTACCTCTCTTTCTTCCTCCTCACACCCAACCTCCTCCTCCCTCCACTATCTCCCTTTTCTCGCATTTCATTCTTTAATACTTCCTTCTTCCTTCACAACACTCTTCTTCGTTTCCTCCTCTGTGTCTCAACTCCCATTTTCCCCTAACTACTCTATCTTCCTCTTCTGTATTTGCTTCCTTCACTACCCCCCATCTCTCTCTCTCTCTCTCTCTCTCTCTCTCTCTCTCCACAGATGTCAGCGTCGGAGATCCAGAGCCGAAAGGACACCAGTCTATCCATCCAGGGTTACTACAACCTGTCCGTCACCACAGCCACTGACACACCAGGGGAGAAAATGGCTAACTTCCTTCATATCAGTGAGTTAAAATGATAATAATAATAATAATAATAACAATAATAATAATAATAGTAATAATAATAAGCAATGAGAGAAGGCATGAAAACTGCATACCCTATCCTGCCATGTGTATACCGATATCGTAGAAATCTATGTATACTCACTTTCCCCTACTTCCGATCGTTCTTATTTCTGGGAGGGGGGCGGGGGTTGATCCCTCCAAAAATCACGAGGAGAGTCACGCCCCCCAAATATCGCATTACGGATGAGAGTCCATTGTATGACAAGTACTAAGATATCAAAGCCATAACTGCCCTCCTTTCACCATTTCTGAGATTTTTTTTTTTACTTCATGAGGGGTTAAATCCCCTAAAATCATAGCTGGAAAACTGTATATAGTGAAAGACGTTTGGAGTGACCACACACACACACACACACACACACACACACACACACACACACACACACAGGGTTACTTTCGCGCAACGGTAAAGGACGAGTTGCTGAAAATGATATAAGCCAGATTCGCAGGACTGATAATAATAATAATAAGGTAATACTACTACTACAGTACTACTACTACTACTACTACTAATAATAATAATAATAGTAAGCTAAGCACACTCAGAAAGCACATACCTCCGCCAACGTCTACACCAGACAACTCAGATCACCACCAAAATTCAATCAACTCTTCCTTGGCCCATGACCCACAAATCCACAAAATTCAGCTGAAATCCATTACTACTTTTTGAGATACCTTGTGGACAAACAGACAAACAGGAGTGAATACATAACCTTCTCCAACTTTCTTTGGCGGACACAATAATAAGAATAATAATATGGAACACTTGATGACTGCCATTAACCTGATGGTTATATTGACGATGATGATCATGATTACTACTACTACTACTATCACATATGATGTTTTGGCTTTAATATCATCTTTTTAAAACAAAAACAATTATAAAAAAAAAAAACACCGTTCTCCTTCAGCGAGACTGGTACGTCCTTCCATGTAAGAACGAGCTTCCATGTAAACACTGAACACGTGCTCCCATGTAAACACTAAACACGTGCTCCCATGTAAACACTAAACACGAACTCCCATGTAAACACTAAACACGTGCTCCCATGTAAACACTAAACACGAACTCCCATGTAAACACTAAACACGTGCTCCCATGTAAACACTAAACACGTGCTCCCATGTAAACACTAAACACGAGCTCCCATGTAAACACTAAACACGTGCTCCCATGTAAACACTAAACACGAACTCCCATGTAAACACTAAACACGGGCTCCCATGTAAACACTAAATACTTGCTCTAATGTAAATACTAAACACGTGTTCCTATGTAAACACAAACTACGTGCTCCCACTAGTAAACATAAATCACACATAATATTCTCAAATGTAAAAACCAAAGCACGTGGTTTCACTTGTAAACACTACATAAAAACAGGCGGTCTCATTTACAGCAAACAAGACGGCCATGTTACCCAATCTAGACATCATATCAAGTGGTCCAGTATCAACACCAACCATGTAACTCATGGTCCAATATCAGCATAAAACTCGTGGTCCAGTGTAAGTGTCAAATACATAACCCACCATCAACACTAAATACGAATCAACACCAAACACGTGCTCCCTTATAAACACCGAAAGTATGTTCTAATATCAACATTAAACACGTGGTCCAATATCATCAAACCACGTGGACTCACATGTCAACACCAAACATCAATGTCAACACCAAATATGTGGTCAAATATTAACACAAAACACGTAACTTAATACCTATGCCAAGTCATGTGGTCTCATATGTAAACAACGAACACGTGATTCAGGATCAACTCCAAACCACGTGGTCCAGTGTCAACAAACCCCGTCCACCAATCAGAATCGGGGGCGTCTCTGATCCAACCAATCGCGTTGCAGATACCGACGGCGTGCTGGCAGGAGGGCGGAGCTTGAAGGTGAGGAGCCTGAAGGGGAGGCACTTGCTCCTCGACGCCTCAAAGAACTACTCGTACATCGGGGCGGAGACTCTGACTGTGACGGGCGAGAGGGGGGCCACTTTTCGTGGATCCGTGGAAACGCCCTGCCTCGTCTCCAGTTCTCATCTCAGGTACGGGAGGTGGGTGGGAGGGGGGCTAAAAGGAAAGTTTCACTAACTCATTCTGTACTAAGACCTCTATTCCATTTTACTCCTGCTGCCTCCATCCCTCTGAGGGCTCTCGTCTCCAGTTCCCAGATCAAGTAAGGAGAGACGGAGGAAGTGTAAGTCTTATGGTTCCTACCCCCAGACGATTATATTTAAATTTCTGAAGGCCTGGTGGAAATGCCGTGTCTCGTCTCCATGAAAGAGTTATTGCCTCCGCTAACAATGCTGGAGGAGGCTATGTATTCACCCGTGTAGTCTGTCTGTGCACAAGATATCTCAAAAGTTGTTGCCGGTGTTCAAAGAAATCTGGCGCTTAGGTGGGCAGTAGCTCAAGGTAGATTCGGATCCGGATGCAAGAATAAATCATAAATTTTATTGGCGTCGGCGGAGGTACGCGTTCTCTGAGACTACGTAACAGAGTAAACTAATGCCGTAGAAATTATTTACATGATACTGTAAAAGTATTCGCGCAGTAGGAAAAAGAAACTGCAGAAGTAAATCTTAAATTCTGTTGGGGTTGGTGGAGCTATGCGGTATTGGTGCTTTCTAGTTTTATTCTTGCTACCACTGAACGATTTTATTCAGGCCTTTCACAGCTCCGTGCGCCCTGTCTCTTCTCCAGCAATCAGCCAAAGTTAGTAAGAATGGGGGATGGGGAGAGTTGAAGCCATTTTATTCTTGCTATCTCCATCTAATTCTATGGAAAGTGTACATGACCTCTCTCCTCCAGCAATCAGCTCAAGTACAGAAGAGTCAGAAAAAATGCTTCAATGACTCCTCTGACACGACTTTTCTAATGTATTCAGATCTGTCGTAATGAGGTGGCTCAGGGGATTTTATTCAGCAGAAGGAGAAGCCCATAGGTCAAAGCGTTAAATCCTTGACTAAGGGATGTCTTTCCTTGACTGTTCAAAAATACCAGAAAAAAGTATTCAATGAAAAGGGAATAAGGTTGTATAAAACTGCCAGAAAACAAAGAAGAACACTGGTCATAGTAGTGAAAAGGATTAACAATAACATTAACTAACCCCTCAGCGGTCACTGTTGGCTTTGGGATTTCAATCAGACTACCGCTAGACGATTTCATTCAGCACCGGCAAATCCCCGGCAGTCAAGAGTTGTGAGGATGGCTGTATGGGGTGGCTATTAACAGGCTGTATCCCACTTTATGATTCTACCTATAGGTGTTGAGAGACAAACCATTCACTATAATTACATTCTTGTCTCATCCATTCGATTACACTCAATCAAGGTAGGTCTTTTCGAACTGCTGGAAGTTATATATGTTGTAGTCTTTTCTATCCCCTATCACCACGAGAAGTCTTCCATAATTTGCTTGATTCACATAAGCGTGGGAGGAATACACGAAACAATGCGTCACATCGTAATTCCCTGGTTACTCAGATAAGGCAGGTCTGTGTGGATGATCCCGCCTGTGGGGTGTTGATAAGAATTTCTCAAGCCGAAATCAAGAGTGAATTTGGGAGTGGCCTATATTTGTTGCACTTTCTGGTGACAGCTGTGTGTCCGCATTACTGTCTGTTATATCATTCTGTATTTGTATCTCACCCACCCGATCTATAATCATAAAGAAAATTGGGAAGGTAAAGATGGAAGGTAAAGATGACACCACTTCAATGCTTTTCATGTATTCAAGAATTAAAAAATATAAATAAATAAAAGATCAACGACAGAAATGTTCGTATCCTCTCGTCTGACTTGACCATTCAGAACACTATTAAGGAATGAAGTCTACGTGTTCGCACTCCTGAAGGTGGCTGGATGTTGTCGATCATATAAAGCTACTGCTGTCGTTTACCTTAACTTGACCCAGATTTTGTCCTTTTGTAGCTTACTTCACGTAACTTTGTGACAGAAGAAGATAATACTGCGACCCTGTATCCATTCCACAGCACTTCTTCATGACTTGCACCATATTCTAGCAATAATCCCTTGTTACAACTCAGTATTCGAGATGACGAAATGGCAATTTTAGACCAGGTAGGAGTACCGGGCATAGTAACCTTTCCTCAAATATTCTGGATTGCGGTAGAAAGGCCAGAGTCAAGCAAATCGTGTGGAGTAAAGGTGTTTATATCTGCAGGGGATAACATTATTCTGTGTAGATGACTTCTGTTGCCTAAAACCACAAGAACGAAGCCTCACACACTCACACATATTCTCTAAGCTGTTTAAAGCATCCACAGTCGTGTTACGCTCATTACTCTGTTGTTTACCCTGATCACGTCAATATTACTTTCTTAAATATCACTGACGACGAATCACCTTCCCATAAACCAGTATATTCCAAACTGTTCCGTTTACTAACACCTCTCATTATCCATCCTTCTACCTTCTCCTTGGGTTCCCTGTCTCTCTCACTCCTTCCACTTCATGTAATTCTTTCATCTTTCGTTCTCTTCAAATGGTCAGCCTACATAACACTCTCTGCACAGTCAACCCTTTCCATTCTACCTGTACTGCATTTACCTTCACACCACTCTTACTGCATCAATTTTCAGTTTGGCACCCTACTGACTTTATTTTCACCATTTTCATCTTCTTCCGGTTCCTGGTACAGTACCTGGTCCCATGCCTCATGTCGATATAGCACAAGAAGCGCCACTACACCACTTTTTTTTTTTTTTTTTTTTTTTTTTGTGTCCGACTCTGGGCATAGGCTTCACAGCCTGCTATCAAGGCCCAGCAGTCCTCCTACATACCATACACTTCTACATGTCACCACTTCGGCGCTAACACCCACCGTCCATATTGAATACATGCTAGGGCTGTATCATACAGGACTGGTGTATCGGTATTAGCGGGGGTATTTTTACGACATGTCGGCGGGTCTTCTGGTAGATCAGTAAAGCCTGATTTAATGAAATTCAAATCCTTAAACTGTTCCCTGCCCCAGCCGGGATTCGAACCTGGGTCCGTCAGGACTGCAGGCCACTACTCCAACCCGGCCTATAATTGATCTCTCTAGATCTTTAATGCTTAGTTGTAACAATGGATTAGCACCAGATGATGATGACAGTCACTAGAAAGTGCTGTGGAGACGACTCTAGCTGTAATAACGTCTCATTCTGCTATACAGCTATTAAAGGTTAGCTGCAAAAATCTGGGCCAAGTCAGGGAAAAAGGAGTATAGTCATACACACTCATCTTCACCTAACAGACACTAAACTCCTTCCTTCACCATCCCTATCATTTTTGTTCTTTTTCCCACCCTATAGTTCTGTGTCTGCGTGCATTTCTATGAGTCCATATTTGCTGCACTGCAGAACTGCACTATATCTTCGGAGGGAGAGTGAAGGTCAAAATTAACCCTTTGCCATCCTGGCGATGTATGAATAAAGAAGGGGTGTCTATAGAGAAAACGATGCATATACACATGCAAGTGTTGTACCCGTACTGGCTATGAACTCAATTATGTGTGTCAATCTATATAATTATGTCACTGGTACAACCAACTGGGTGCGAATATACGCAAGCATACGGGAGGGCATTCCAACAGCATATATATTAAATGTCCGCAACAGCGTGGATTCGCACCCAAGAATCGAGACACACATCACGAGCTGAGTACGTTAACCACCGAGCCAAGGCAGCTCCGACTCTACAGCGGCCACCACCATATACCTTACACACCCCCTTCACCCAAATCCTTCCCATTTAAGCTTACTATCATACCCTCGCGTTCTGCCTCCCTAACACATCTCAGCACATTGATTTTTCTCACATTTACCCTCAATTTCTTCCTCTAGCTAACTCTTCCAAGCTGACATCAATTGCTGAACTATACCGTCATCATTATTACATCACGTGTACTTCAGTGCGCAGTGAACATCTAGTACATGCTCTCTCTCTCTCTCTCTCAACTGCAGGGACTAAATCTCACGGGTTTATGTATCTCAGAACATCTTCCTCACCTGTTCAATTCAGCATTAGGCACTTTAATATTCCTCTGCATATGTATTAGACTATGAAGGACGATTTTATTCAGCTGACAGATACTCACCGATGCCATTTAGTTAAGGATATAGAGAGTTTTGATTTCTCATGTCGTAAACTGGGGGTTAAGGCGGAATTATAGGAAATAAATCGGTAAGGAACAGGTGCTTGGGAGCCTTCTAATCCCCCTGACCCCCTTTGACCCCTCACAGACTGCAGAGCGTGACCCGGGAGGTGAAGGTGCGAGGCGCCAAGGAGGTGCGTGTGGAGGCGAGATCAGGTAAAGAGTTAGGTTAAGTTATTCATGTTCACCTGTTCAGACGACTCCTTGCTTATACCTTCATTTGCACTTATACAGCCTTAAAACCATATTATTTCTGGTAACATTTCGCTACTACGAACACTTATCCCAGGTAAAAATTAATTAACAGACTTTATCAATTTTCCGGTAACACTGCGTACCAGGTGACGTAGCGGTGGCGGCACTGGGCAACGTGACGCTGGGTGTGAAGCAGGGTCCCCTCCGCCTGGACAACCCTGACATCTACTTCACCCTCCTCACCGTGGCAGACAAACCCACACACACGCTGGGTCAACAGGACAGCGTCACGCCACACCCACAAGGTGATGAGTACTAACAGTGGTCCAAGGCTGGTGTCCATTACGAAGAAGGGTACACACCATTCACTCACTCAATGTAGTCATATTCTAAACTGGTTAACAAATGATAATGTTTCCTGTAACTCCAGCTCACTATTTGCCATATAACCAAAAACTACGCGCCTGGTGGTCCAGTATGTTTTGGCGCTCCAACCTGATGTAGCCCTACGTTCACGTCCAAAACATGGTTGAGGTTTATTGCTCACATACTGTCACTCGAGGAGTTAATGACTGGTCACTCGTCTTAAAAAACTGGATTATATAAACTGCTTAGTCATGAGGCCCACGTCTTGGGAATAGGCTATCAACAATATCATCGGCATCATCATCACCATCATCATCAGCAACACATGCAGAAGAAGGAGCCTTTCTAGCGTCTCTTCCATGTGTTCTGAATAAATCACTTTAATGTTCTCTCGCACTTGTTTCATCTGTTTATCTCCTTCATCCTTGTTATATCCAGAGGAGTTTGTTCACCATAACAAGAGCAGCAAAGTGATGGACGGGATTAACCTCTTAGATCTGGCGACGTATTCCTTATTTCATTCTTGCCACCACCAGACGATTGTATTCAAATTAGGGCAGACCTCTAGCAGTGAGGTGGTTAAGGGAAGGCTATATATAACCTCTTCACTCCGAAAAGTCTTTCCTAAGCTGAATGAAACCGTCAAGCGGCAACAATAATAAAATGAAAATTGCGTCCACTGGCTGAAAGACTCAAGGAATACTCTGTCTTACTCGACCACTTCAACTTTCCTGAGGTGAACAAACTTGCTCTGTGAATGCAAGAATGAAATGAACACTAAGGAGCACTCACAGGACGCAACACCAAGCCCTGCCACTAATTTTAAGGCCCAACATTTAACTCTGCCTCACCACCTAGACTTCAGACTGACTGTTTCAAAATCGAGTTACTTCATCTTCACCAACTCTCAGCCATCCCACCATGTTTGGTAAATCGGATTAGAACTGTTCGAGCTTATCTTTCCCAGTGATCTTCACCTTTGATCTATTGATTTCTAATCAAAGCTCTTCATTCTTGGCTGACCCTCAACAATTTCACCGACTTTCATTACAAAAAAACAAAAAAATGCTTGAGTTATAAGATCAAATTTTTAAAACTGAGCCACGACCTTGTCCACCAACTGACTGTTCTCACGCTCAATAACTTCATCCCAGCCATACCATCAACTTCTCCTCCAAGTTTGGTCAAAATCGGATCAAAACCATCCAGGCTGGTCTTGCCGTATGAACCTGACTTATTACCTGTTGTTCAAAAAAAAAAAAAAAAAAAAAATCACCTCCTGGGAAGACCTTCAACCCTTCCACCATGTGTGGTTTACATCGGATTAAAACTTTTTCAGTAGTTTTGTTTTAATTACTAACAGAAAGAATGACACACACACACACACACACGCACGCACGCACACACACACACACACACACACACGCACACACACACACACACGCGCACACACACACACACACGCCAAGCAAAACACTACCCCAGCCAAACAATCGTGCACGCAAATGTAACATAAAAAGCTGCCCTGGAGAGCTGAATGAGTTAATATGGCCACAGACTGCACAGTAACCCTTCCCTTCCAATACATCAATCTCTATTAAAATCTTGTATTGCCAGACGATTTAACTTTAGATTTTTCGAAGTGCAAGGGTTGGATTTCACCTCCACTGACTCCTTTACTGTTCTTCTGGTAAGCTGTACAGTATCGCCTGGTAAAGGAAAAAATAAAAAATAAAGCAGAAATGACGTCCAGGGTCAGAACGGGTGAAATGACACTAGAGGGAATATTAAAGTGAAATATTCCCTTGTATGTTATATAAATCTTTTTTAATATGGACACAGGTGGGGTTAACTCTCCCAGGCTTCTATGACCCACTCTCAGCTGAATAAAATCGTCTGACGCTGACTGTTATTCTCTCTCTCTCTCTCTGTGAAGCTTCTATGATCCACTCTCAGCTGAATAAAATCGTCTGACGCTGACTGTTATTCTCTCTCTCTGTCTCTCTCTCTCTCTCTCTCACTGAAGCTTCTATCACTCACTCTCGGCAAGGAAAAAAAAAATCTAATATCGGCTTCAATACAGTCCCACACTTGATTCTCAGCTGAATAAAACCGTCTGAGGCTGAGGAGACGAGAACACAAGGGGGTTAATAAGAGAGGAGATTATCAACCCTTCTCCTCGATGACCCACTGTTATTCTTACCATCTCCAGACGATTTCATTCACTACCTAGGAAACCTCTCTGGGTGGAGGGGTTTACGGAGACTAAATCTGACCCCTCCAGTCCTTTAAAAATCTCCTCTAGGCTGAGTAAAATCGTCTGGTGGTGGCAAAGAAATAAAGAAATAAAAGACATCATTAAACCTGGAATTGTGAATAATTTTCGAGAGAAATTTTGGTGAAACATTGTCACGTGTGTAAAATAAACGTTTCTACCATGGAAAATTTAAGTACACACACACACACACACACACACACACACACACACACACACACACAGAGTAAACAAAGATCATATCACTGTGCCACACCCGTACGAAGTAATCCTAATAGCGAAGAAGGGCAGTGAGCCTCCTAATCCCACGAGACGACGGCCACCTCCCTCCTCTTCGATTAATCAAGGCCTCACCTTTAATTAGCATACCTGGATTATCAAACTACTTACCTACACAAAATCCATTATACTTTGTTTTTAATTCCACGGCAGCCATTATGGTACTACCCACAAATACACCGGATGCTGGAAAAATGGGACACTCTCTCTCTCTCTCTCTCTCTCTCTCTCTCGAAGTTACAGTTTTATTCACTCCCTCTTTCAGTCTACCAATGTACTTATCTATCTATTTGTCCATCCGTCTATGTATCTATCTATCTATCTAACTATATCTACTGCATCTGCAAGTTTTCCTTTCACACACTACACTCACTCTCTCACTTATCTCCCTTTCCTTATCTACATTTCTCTCTCGTATCATAACTCCCCCTCCTCCTCTCTCTCTCTCTCTCTAATAAGCTTTATGTGAACTTTAAGCTTAAGCAAAGTCGGTTTGATCTGGCTAATGAGAGAGAGAGAGAGAGAGAGAGAGAGAGAGAGAGAGAGAGAGAGAGAGAGAGTTGTAATCTAATAGTTAAAAAGAAGCATTTTTTTGGGAACGCTATACATTACTCCATAGATACTGGAGGAAATACTAGCCACGTATTCCTTGCACTACCTAAAAAAAAAAAAAAATCATCATCATTAGTTGCACCATCATCATCATCATCATCATCACATCATCATCATCACCACTATAATCATCATCATCATCATCATCACCATCGTCATCATTATCCCCGTATTACCCATTATTGTAAGTGGGACGGGCATAATTCAGAAAAAGGACCAGAAAAACACTAAAGCAGGAGATGATGATGATGATGATGATGATGATGATGATGATGATGATGATGATGACGATGTTGATGATGATGATGATTATTATTATTATTATTATTAACCCCTTCAATAAGAAAGGCTTCATTTGCGCTGAATAAAAAAGTTCTTGGAAGGGATACTGGCTAATGCTGCAAAGGGTTATAATGTTAATGCTATAGTATTTACCTACCTATGTTCCTTTCACTTAACCCACAAAGCTCCGTTCATACCAACCTACCTCTCAATCCGCCTATCTACCTACCTACTCACCTACCTACCAACCAACCACCCTATCAACACAGCTCTCCATCCATTTACACACAGTACATGCCTACCTACCTGCCTACCTACCAACTGACCAACTAACCTACCTATGTAAATACCTGTTTACCTACTTACCTGTTTCAATTTATACCAGTCTACTTTCTCTACCTACCGATCTGAAAATAATCAAAGAACTAACAGCCGACAAACTTCCTAACCTACCAACCAGCCAACCTACCTACCTGGCAACTCTTCAGTCAGCCTACCTACCACTCTACTAACCAAACTACCTACCTACCGACCTAACTACCTTCTTACTTATCTGCCTACCGAACTTCTTACCAACCAATCAACAAATATGCTTAATACACAACTTACCTACCAACTTATCTATCTGCCCACCGACCAAATCACCCGACCAATCTATCTACCCACGAACCAACCAACCAGCTTACCTACCAACCAACCAATCAATTTGCCTATCTACCTACCACTCTACCAATCAATCAACCAGTCCATCTGCCAATCAACTAACAAACCATAAATCACCCTACATATCAGTAAACCACTCAGCCACCCACACAAGCATAAACCCACCTGCTTACCAACCAACCAATCACCGAATCACCCCACATACTTGCCTACCAACCTTACCTGCCCACCTGTCTTCCCACCTACCAACCAACGTAAGTACATATCAATCAATCAGTCAGGTAATTAGCCCTGACTGCCAAACCAATTAATTTATCAGTGTGTCTATCCATCTCTCCTTAAGGTAATTTGTGCTATCTATCTATCTTCGTTATCTATCTTTTATCAGTTTATCTATCTATCTATCTATCTATCTTCGTTATCTATCTTTTATCAGTTTATCTATCTATCTACCTACAGAGACCCAGATCCCGGCTCCAGAGATTGAGGGAAGGGGAGGGGGCGGTGCACTCCCTCCCCCCACCACCCCCCTCCCATCCTTCTCACCCCCACCTACCAAGAAGAAGGAGGAGGTGCAGGTCTTTCAGGTGAGAGAGAGAGAGAGAGAAACAAATGAACTCCTTACACGTAATCGTATCAGTCCTCGTATACCACTGTGTAATCCTTTCAGTGTACTATCTACTTGTATATCTATCTATTCATATACCACCTGGCGTCGCATCCGTGAGACTTTTCTATCCCTACTCAGTAACGACCCCTCCTCCCATGACACACCACCCTCCCACATGTATTTCCCTATCTTATGCTCCTTCCAAACCTACCATATTCCCAGCCTACCTCTCCTTCTTCTACCTCACCCCTTACACCTTCCCTCATACATTCTCCCACCTACTTCTCGGTCTACCTCTCCTTCTCCTGCCTCTGCCATCCCTCATACACTTCCCCACCCTGTCCTTCACCATCGCTCTCAGTCTGCCCCTGCTTCCAACCATCTCACTTTCATACACTTCTCCATCTCTTCCCCGTTCTACCACTCCTTCTTCCAATAATTTCACCTCACACCACCTGCTTTCTTCCTCGTCCTGTCTCTCCTTCCAACCACCTCACTCTCATATACTCCTCCTCCTCTTTCTCTCTCTCCTTCTACCTCTGCTTCTTCCAACAATCTCACTCACACAACTTCCTCTCTTCCTCGTCCTGTCTCTCCTTCCAACCACCTCACTCACACAGACCCTCCTACCAATACTCCCCTACATCACGCCTCCACCGCCCTCTTCTCGGTCATCCCCTTCTTCCCCCACAGGTGTGCGTGTGTCCCACTGGTCGGCTCTTCCTCGCGCCAGCCCATCAGACGTGCGTCTTTCAGGAGGGAGTGTGTCGCTAGTGGGGTGAAAACATCATATTACACAAGAAGTGGTGCCAAGGCACAGCAAACCCGTCCCCGGCTGCCATTTTAGTGCTGACGTATAAACACAACAGGATATCTAGTCAAAGATGTCACATATCAAATCTGGAGTAAAGCGGGTTAAAATTGACGATTATATGCCCATTTGAAATTGTAGGCCCGACCCCTCTACCACTAACTGGGGGGTGACCCCCTTGATGTAATGAGGCATGTTATAGGATGCAGATTTGAAAGATGCACCTTTAGGTTTTGGTTTCAAGTCGATATGACGACTTTGAAAGTTGTGGCGATTTTTTTTTCATTTTTTCATTTTTTGGGCCTACAGCCTGGGCCTTGGTCCAATTTGGCCCAAAATTTAATCAGGTGATCAGAAGGTCATAGCCCATCATCCCTCTAACTTTAGTCAAAATCACACCAGTAGATTTCGCGTAAAGTTGATAACAGACACACAGACATAGACAGACAGAGAGGCAGACAGTCAGACAAACCGAGTGAAAACAGTACCCGTTCCCGAGCCCCTCCGGGGCGGGGACGGGTAACGAGCAATAAATAAGTAAATAATCATAAAACATTAACAAACAACTAAATGATGACAATAATAATAATATAATACAATAAATAAATATATAAAGATGATGGAAGAACGGTCTGCAATTATGGATAACAGATGTAAACAAATACATGAAATTAAAAGATAATATACAAGTATGAAAAAAAAGACCAACGGGTGAAAATATAAACAAGAAAATGAAAAATAAATAAAGGCGCTGTAAGAGAGGTCAAGCGATGAAAGAAAATAAAATGAATAAAAAAAGGAGACGATAATGAAGGGAAAGAAGAAGGGAAAATACGTGAGTAAAAAAAAAAAAAAGAAGAAAGGAGAAAAAAATTGAGAACATGATAAAAAAATAAATATATGAAAATAAAGGAGACAATCTTTTCTGCATATAAATGACTGAAGCATTTTGGGAATAAATACTGATACAGACCGCCAATACATATAAATACAAACCAAGAATACTTTTTGGAGATAAAATTAAATTTGAATGGAAATAAAGAGAAAATAGTATATATGGAAAATAACGAAAACTATAAGACTATCAAACCTGGACGAAACAAGTTATACTCCTGATAAACGAGGACGAGAAATAAAAACTAAAGTATGAATAAAAAAAATGCCAAAAATACTGAGCACAGGTAAATAGAAAATAACAATAAAGGAAAAGATATACAAGAGAATACCCCTGATCGATAAAAATAAATATAAACCATGAGGCAACGGAGACACGTAAACCCTTTAGATAGACCCATTTCGAGGCGTCGGGGGCCGAGGCTAGGCTATGGTAGCGAAGTACAATAGGGCACATGTAACGATATTTAGTTGTTGGAAATAAAATACTGGAAATGTTCTCCAAAGATCTGTAAGCTTAAAAACGATGAAAAGCGTCTCTTCTCACCACACATGTCATCCATGCACCACAGGCAGTGACGTCACTTCTTAACTACCTTAACTAGTGGTAAGGTCAACACATCAGCTAATCAGCGCCTGGGACCTCGTGAGCAATTTTACTTTTCACCGCTTGTCATCGGATATATATTTCATGATCTACAATTCGCTGAGCTCAAAAGGAAATGGGGTTTTGGCTGGGTATCATATCATGGGAGGGGAAATGGGACCCAAAACTTGCATGTACTCTATTAAAAGCTCAAACGAACCGATGGAAAACTTTGTCGGGTCTTGGGATGGAACCTCTACACACTGGCATGACCGTCACTCCAGCCACGGTGTTCTAAATATATACTATCAGAATGGAAAATATAAACGCTGGAAGAACAGGCATGAGTTAAAAAAAAAAAGAATGAAAAACAACAACAACAACAGATTACGAATCCTGTATATAAGTTATGAAAAAAAAAAAAAAGGAAAAAAACTCTAAAACGACCGTGGTAATAATGAAAACGGAACGGTGATGGAAGGAGAGGAAAACCAAGGACGAGGTGGAAAGATAAAATAGAGTATATGAGTAGGATGGCTTGGTGTGGTGATGGGAGAAGAAGGAGAGGAAGTCCGAGCATGAGATGGAGGGTTAAGTGGAGGGGTGCTGGAGGGAGGGCAGCTTGTTAGGGCGGGAGGGAGTTGTGATGAAGACCTAGATGAACTCTGGGACTGTGTGTATGGCAATGTATTAAATCACAGAACAGTGTGTAATAAAAAAAAAAAAGTCTTCATTCCTGTTACATAAATAATAATTAATATAATGTACTTATGGCAGTGTTTTACTCTGGGTCCTGACTCCCTTTTTGGAAAGATGCTAACTTTCGTTCTCACTGACTAACGCTAAACGATTTTATTCTGCTTAGGAGAAACCTTTAGGGCCGAAAAGGTTATGCCAATCAGTACGGTGACCTGATAAAGTTGTTCCTTTACTTAACGTCCTCAGTTACAGAAACAGGCTGGGAAGCCCGTTACACATGAAAAGAAAGGAAATCCCTGAAAACCTCACACGCCACCACTTGGGCACTAATTTCCTCCATCTCTACTGTAATACACTCAAATCTGATGCACCGATATTAGTGAGGGTGCTGGTTCACTGAATGCCGTGATGAGGAATAGGGAAGTGAGCATGTGGGGAAAAAAAAAATGCTGCATTACAATATTGTCATTCCCAGTCTAACAGGTGGAAGTGACGCCTGGGCCCTGCTAGAAGGACGCAGGCCAAAGATAAATGTATTGGAAATTACAGTAGTTATTTGAGAGAAGCACGTGGGGGAGGCGGTGGCCGAATCAGTACCGTATAGAGGTGGCCTCCAGTCTTCATGGACCCAGGTTCGAATCTCCGCTGGGGCAGGGAACAGTTATGGCCGAATCAGTAGAGATGGCCTGCAGTCCTAATGAACCCTGGTTCGAATCCCCGCTGGGGCAGGGAACAGTTTAAGGATTCGAATTTCATTAAAAGCAGACTTTACTGATCTACCAGACGACTCCCCGACATGTCGTAAAAATACCCCCGCTAATACCAATACATCAGCCCTGTATAAGACAGCCCTAGCATGTATTCAATATGGACTGTGGGTGTTAATGCCGAAGTGGTGACATGTGGAGGTGTATGGACGTTGAAGGACAACTGGGCCATGATAACGGACTATGAAGCCTATACCCAAAGTCGGACACATAAAAAAAAAAAAGTTAAATGGAGAGACAGACAAATAAGGAAGTAAAGCAGTGTTGATGTGAATGTGACTGAAAGGGTTAGGAGAAATACTCTGAGATGGTCTTACCATGTGCAGAGGATACAGAAGGAGAGGCTGACTAGAACAGTGTACTGTAGCCTTTGTGAGTGAGGTGGAGGAGGGGGGGAGACCTAGGATGAGATGGAGGGATATAAAGAGTTATATAACAGAGGGGACGCGTGAGACTTTGAGGGAAGCCAGTGTGACATGGAGGCGATTTGTATATAGCCACATTCATTCATTCATTGCCAGACGCCATGTATCCCAAACGGGGTGGCCAAGGGCTTTTTTACAGGGAGGGGCACTAATCCTCCACCAACCCCACTTGACACGTAGGGAGAACGTTATGCCAACAGCATCTGGTGTTCCCAGGCGGTCACCCATCCAAGTACTAACCAAACCCAACGTTGTATATAGCCACGCCTTACGAAATTAATGTCTGGCTCTAGATAGATAGATAGACAGATAGAGAGAGATACATGCATAGTTTTTATGACGTGGTATGGAAAAGAAGTGAACACATTAATGTCAAATTCAAATTCATACCCACCTGTATCCTGGACTGAACCCACGACAAAAAAGCCACGAATTCAATGTTTTGTCCACCACACCACCAATATATATATTTTTTTTTAATCTACGTTCACTTTCCTCTCTTTAACCTACTACACTACCATCAGTAAGGCATGTGTTTTTAAAATATTTATCTTTACCTATGAGTTAAACAGCCTCTCTTCCCCATCTCCCCACCCTCAAAAATTCTAGGTGCGCTGCCGCTTAACAGCTTTATATTTACGTAGAGGTTACGTGAAATCTTAAACCTCAGTGAACGATTAACATTTTCTTCTCTGATACTGCAAAAGAAAATGAAAAATAAATAGACTAACCTTTCCTACATCAAGCAATAAGTTGGCCATAAAATTTGTCGTTTTCTTTCATACCAATAACAGAAAACTGAACATAATACCGATAACATTAGCAATACTCATGTTCCCTTGTAAATCCTTTTATCTTACACTGTCTTGATCATTTGCTCTATTGTGCCAACGACAGCTCTTTCACCCCATATTTGCCAAGTCAAATGCACTTGCTACACTCTACTCAAGCCTAATTTGTATTCAGCAACACTGCTTCCCCGAGTGTTTGGGCTTGTAAATCACCTCCCTCTCCCCTGCTGCCTGACGCTTTGTTATAGTGGTGGGACTTGAGGATAGCAGCAAAGGCAGGATGCTGTTAAACTCGTATGGTCTCATTCCCCTGCTGTTGACTCAACCAATTTTCGTCAGGGACTTTCACACTTCATCTTCTCCCTTTTCTCTTCCCAGCCGCGTTACTGCCAGTTTGGCAGAAACTGCTGTAAAGTCCAATTCATTCATCCATTCATTATCATCGTCATATTCACAACGCTATCTGCCAGCATTACGTACGGGGACAGTCGGGCTGGTAGAGCGGAAGCTAACCAGTTCTGGCTAAGTTCAATCCCATCCAAGGGCAGACACTGAAGAGGGTGCATGGATATGTCACGTTGTTCCAAATGTCTGCAATATGCTAAGGTTCCCTCAATGACATTTGCACTTATGCAAAATTTCTCACTCACACAGACACAATTTACACATAAACTTCTTACTCTACACTCAAGATATGTGAGTGAGGCAATAGGCAGGATGAAGGTGGGGAAGGCAGCAGGTGTGTCTGGGTTGACTGCCGAAATGTTGAAGGCCTCAGGAGATATAGGGATGAGGTTAGTCACTGACCTGATAACTATGATTATTTACGAGTGTGTTGTCCCAGATGATTGGCTGAAGAGTGTAATTGTAAATGTGTATAAAGGGAAGGGTGATGCCCTGGAAAGAGGAAATTATAGAGGTATAAAGCTTTTAGATCAGATAATGAAGGTATTGGAGAGAGTCCTAGAAGGTATGATTAGAGAAGGAGTGAGTACTGATGACATGCAATTTGGGTTTATGCCAGGTAGGGGGACCACTGATGCCATATACACTGTTCGACAGCTTCAGGAAAAATATATTGGTAGGAGAAGGGATCTGTATTTTGTTTTTGTTGATTTGGAAAAGGCCTTTGACAGAGTCCCTAGAGAGGTGGTGAAGTGGGCAATGAGAAAGTTTGGCTTGGAGGAGTGGCTGGTTAGGGTGGTTATGGTTATGTACGTGGGTGCTCGCAACCAGGTAAGAGTGAATGGAGATTTGAGTGATGACTTTTCCGTGAATGTTGGTGTGCATCAGGGGTCAGTTTTGAGTCCCATGTTGTTAATCATGGTACTTGAAACCCTCTCACGTGACTTTAAAAATGGACTCCCGTGGGAGATGTATGCTGATAATTTGGTGTTGATTGCAGAGAATGAAAGGGACGCGGAGGAAAGGTTTAGGAAGTGGAGAGATGGTATGGGGCACAAGGGCTTAAGTGTAAATGCAGATAAAACAAAAGTGATGATATCTAGAGTTGGTGGCGGTACTGTCAAAGACGAGGGAAAGTGGTCATGTGTAGTTTGCCACAAGGGCGTGGGAAGTAATTCTATCTTGTGCGGTGTTTGTGATAAATGAGTGCACAAGAGATGTAGTGGTATCAGAGGTAGCCTGCGAGATAATGCTGATTTTATGTGTACGGCGTGTCGGGGAGAGCAGGTGGAGATTGTCAGGCGTGAAAGGATTGAACTTGCTGGTGAATCTCTTGAGTGTGTGGAAGAGTTTGTTATTTGGGAGACATGTTGTGTGCTGGAGGTGGGGCTGGAGCTAGCTCTGTGGCTAGGGTGAGAAGTGGTTGGAAGAAGTTCATGGAGCTCTTGCCTCTTCTGACATTGAGAGGGCTCTCCCTACGTGCTAAGGGGTCTTTGTTTGCAACATGTGTTAGGAGTGTAATGCTGTATGGTAGTGAGACCTGGGCAGTAAAGAAGGAGGATATTCGCCGGCTCATAGGTACAGAAATAACAATGATTAGGTGGATGTGTAGTGCGTTCCTGCGTCCAAGGTCCGGGGGGCTGGGTTTACGATGGAAGAGTTGAGAGGTAGGATGGGACTGGAGTGTATTTATGTTGTGATGAGGAGAGGTAGATTGAAATGGTTTGGACATGTCGAGAAGATGGGGGATGATAACTAGGTGAGAAAGGTGAGAAGTGTTAATATTGGGGGTGGGGTAATGAGGGGTAGACCGAGAAAGACATGGGACGAGGTCATTACGTGTGACCTCAGGGTTAAGGGACTGAACAGGGAGGCTGCAATGGATCGTGCAGCATGGAAAGCCTCCATTACGTGACCAAGGCCGACCATGCAAGCATGTTGGAGCCTTTAAAAAAGAAACGAAACGATATATATATATATATATATATATATATATATATAGATATATATATATATATATATATATATATATATATATATATATATATATATATACACACACACACACACACACACACACACACACACACACATCCGTGCGTGAAGTAGTGAGTGGGGTGCGGGTCACTTTTTCAGTGACAAAGTGGTGTTTCTCAGGCCTACAAGTCAACTGCCCTTCAGCACCCATAAAACATAGTTTGAACGGGTATCACAAACCCGTTCACCGGTGTCAGGCGTGTGCAAGCCGGCCGTTTCAGTACATACATGTAGAGAAGGTAGAAGCCAGAAAAAATAAATGAAAGAGAAAACCAAACATCCAGGACAACTCTCATTAGTGTGTCCAGGTAAAATGGACCAGACCAACATTCGCTCATCAATCAAGCCTTCGAAACACCAAGCCACATGGCATGCATAGAAACGGAAGAGACTGTTACGGTGTAGGGGAGTGGAACTGCTAGAAGGAGGAGAGGAAGGCCGAGTAAACGATGGGCAGATAAGGTGGGAGAGTATATGAGGGAGGATGGCGTATAGCAGTAAAAGGGGTGGATGTTGTGGAAGAACAGTAATGCCATTTGTCGAGGTAAGATGGATGGCTGTATGGAAGAAGGATGAATAGAAGGCCAGATGGATGGATGGATGGATGGATGGATGTGTGGATGCACAGACGGATAGATGTGTGGATGCACGGACGGACAGTTGCGGGATGGATGAATGGACGGAAGGATGAAGGATGGATGAATGGACAGATGGATGAAGGATGGATGAATGGACAGATGGATGGATGGTGGTGTGGATGGATTAGATGGAGAGAATTATAATTAAAGGAGGGAAAAAAGGAAAGGAAAATGGAAGTATGGATGGATGGATGAATGGATGAAAGAAGCACCGGTAAGTATAAAATCATCTCTTTCTTCTCCTCCATCTCTTCTTCCTCTTCCCCCCCCCCCTCTCTCTCTCTCGTTTATAGGAAAGCAGGTGCGGAATATCGATGTAAGTCAGGAACGAAAAAAAAGACATACATACATGCATATTCTCTTGGACGTGTGTGTGTGTGTGTGTGTGTGTGTGTGTGTGTGTGTGTGTGTGTGTGTGTGTGTGTGTGTGTGTGTGTGTGAGAGAGAGAGAGAGAAAAAAAATCACACACACACACACACACACACACACACACACACACACACACACACACACACACAACTTTGGCAGCAGAAGGAACAATTAAGTTACAAGCGTCCATACTTCAAAGCGTGGAATAAGGTCGAGTGGGCAAACTTCATAATAATAGTAATTTAGATTGCCGCCGATGTGTGCAGGTCCGCTGTAACTGTAATAATTACTGAAACGCTTAGTTTTGGTGTTGAATTTGATGTATTTTTCTTTCTCTTTTTTCTGGGGGGGGGGCGGGGAGGATGGGGTTGTTGTTGTTTTTGTTGTTGTTGTGGTGGTGGTGGTGGGAGGGCGTTTATTAGCAATATGATGGCGACTTTTGAGAAGCCACAGAAATAGCAACAATTACACTTCCATAAACATTCCAAAGATGTGTATAGGTCCATGGCAGGATTAATAGTTACCGAAACAACACTGTTCTGAACTGTGCTTTACACTCTACTATACAGAGGTACCTCCCCCCCCCCTCCCTCCAGGTTACTGACCACTAACCACCCAGTAACATGTAAAATAGTGTTCGGCTGATAAGTGGATAAAACAGCCTACGTCACACATGATAAAGTGGCACAATTGTCACAATATTTACATCACCACCACCACCACCATGATAAACATCATCATTCACACCTACTTTCCCAACCCAAGGTGGAGTGAGGCAGGGTCCTGAAAGCCAGGGAAAAGTTTGACAGAATGAGATGCTAACCAAAATTTACCAAACTGAATAAGTCACACTCCTATTCACTCACCATCCAAGCTAAAGGATTCCTCGCTCCATTTCATAGGTAAAAATAAAAAAATAAAGGCCACTTCAAGAGAGGACTGACACAGTCGCGAGCCGATACAAATCTAGCGCGGAATATGACCTTGACCTTGACCTACTTTCACCAATTTCGAACTCGTAGATTTTCATCCCTCCTACAGCTGTAAATCTTTGTGATATCTTGAACGCTTGCAAAATTTTCGTGGTAGCAGACACACAGACCTTGACCTACTTTCACCAATTTCGAACTCGCAGGAAAGTTTCATCGCTACTACACACTTTTTTTTTTTTTTTTAAAGTTTTGTGATGATATCTTGAGCAGTTGCAAGGTTATCGTGGTAACAGACACACAGAAGTTGACTTACTTTCGCCAATTTCGAACTCGTAGGAGATTTTCATCGTTACTACACACCTGTAAATTTTTGTGATGTCTTCAGCGGTTGCGAAGTTTTCATGGTAATAGACATACAGACCTTGACCTACGTTCACCAATTTCGAACTTGTGATCGATTGTTTTTTCCCTACTACACACCTATAAGGTTTTGTGATGATATCTTTAGCAGCTGCGAAGTTATCGTGCTAAGAGAAACACGGACAGATGGACAAATTGAAAATAATACCAACTTCGCCATCGCGGCTGGTAAAAAAAAAAAAAAAAAAAAAAGGGTTCCACACGTACAGCACCATCACACTCACTTATCTGAAAGTCAATCTGACGACTGCACACACACACACACACACACACACACACACACTCAGTTATCATATCTATCCACCTTCTTCTAGGCCTACCACGTCTCGCCCCACCTTCGTTTTCGCTCTGATACAAGTATACCCATATCACCACTCTTGTTACACCCGTTCTCTTCGCATGCTCACACCATCTAAACATCTCTTCAACTCTGGTGTCCACAGACTTCCTGTTTCGCATCTCTCACGAATCCCATTATAATTTATCCTATCCACTTTCCGCACTGCACACACATCCCTCAAGAGTCGCATCTCCACTGCACTCACCCTTGGCTTTTCAGGTTCATGCCACACCATAACCTCACACCTTTATGTTAGAGCAGGCACTAAAATTCCCCCACGCAAGCCACTCGCAGCGGCCACATTCAGCCGTTTCCATCTTATCAAGGCCTTCATAGCACCAGGCACTTTCCTTCCTTGTGCCACTCTACTTTCCACTTCTTTTCGCACATTTACCCCTCTTTTCTATCACAGTATCCACGTACTTAAATTCTCATCAGTCCACGTCTCTCTCCACTCACCCTAACATCCTACTGGGGGTCAGTCACCTCTCAACATGCATCACTTCACTCTTACCTTTACTTTCAAGGCACGGCGCTCACAGTATCTCCTTCCACAACAATTCTAGTGACTATACATTCTGAATAACATGAATACCGGCTTTCTTAACTGGCAGAAACATGACAGCGTATTGCAGTAGACATTTTTTATATAGTTGTTTCTTAGCCTTCAACTCAAAATTGATGGGGTGCCACTTGCCATACGAGTTTTTTTTCCCCCGATTTCCTTTCGCAAGTTTTCCTAGCGAGTTTTTCCCCGCCAGTTTTTTCCACTGCAAGTTTTTAAAGAGTGTTATTTTCAACCGCGATTTTTTTTTCCTTCGCATGAGTTTTGATCCAGCGAGTGTTTTCCTCAGGTTCCTTTCTCTTGTGTGTGTGTGTTTTTTTTTTTCCCAAGTTTTTGTTTTCCATGGAGATCTTTCCTCGTCTTTTTGTCCTACCATTTTTGGGTATGCTGAGAGGCTGGGCGATGATAACTGGGTGCGGAAGGGGAGAAATGTGAACGTCGAGGGAAGGGCTGCGAAAGACGGACCAAAAAAGACCTGGGACGAGGGCCGCTATTAGGTGACCAAGGCCGACGCAGGCAAGCATGCTGGAGCGTAATAAACAAGACGATTCGTATAGACAGACAGACAGAAAAATAAGATAGTTTTAGCAGTGAATTTTTTCCCAACGAGATTTTCCCACAATTCTTCCACAAGACTTTTCCCAATGGCTTTCTTCCCCACTTTTTTTCCCCCTTGCAGGTTTTCCCCTACAAGTTACTTCCCACGGATTTTCCCAGCAAATTTTCCCTGCCATTTTTTTTTCCTTGCACGCGATTTGTTTTTAAAGCGTTTTTTTTTTCCCTCTGATTTTATACCGTTTTTTTTTCTACGGGGGTTTTCATCGCGAGTTTTTTCTCCGGCATTTTTTCCTAAGAGTTTTTCCTTCGCTGTTTATTTCTACGTTTACTGATTAGTTTTTTCCTGCACGCTTTTTCCAGACTTTTCCGTGTGGGTTTTTTCCCAAAGAATTTTCCTCCGCGAGTATCTTTCCCGGCCAGTGTTTTCCTGCCAGTTTCCCTTTAAGTACCTTTCCTCTCCGGCTTTTTTCTCGAAACTTATCACTTATATGAAGAACCTTATCATTTCCATATCCACAGTAAATAAAATAAATGTGTCTGATTTATAACCCGTCTATTGTTTTCACTTGGTTTGTCTGTTTGTCAGTCTGTCTGTCTGTTAACAACTTTACGCAAAAACTACTGGTGTGATTTTGACTAAAATTACAGGTAGGATGGGCTATGACCCTCTGATCACCTGATTAAATCTTGGGCCACATTGGACCAAGGCCCAGGCTGTAGTCCAAAAAATATAAAAGTAAAAAAAAAAGTTTTTGGCCATAACTCCTTTCAAATTCGTCATATCGACTTGAAACCAAAACCTAAAGATGCATCTTTCAAATCTGCATCCTATAACATGCCTCATTACATCAGGGGGTCATCCCTCAGTTAGCGGTAGGGGGGTCATTGTCAGGTGGGTCGGGCCTAAAATTTCAAATGGGCATAAAATTGTCAGTTTTCACCCGATTTACATAAAATCTGATATGTGACATCTTTGACTAGATATCCTGTTGTGTTTATACGTCCACACTAAAATGACTGCCGGGAACGGGTTTGTTGCGCTTTGGCACCGCTTTTTGTTGGCAATATTTTCATACATATAACAGTTTAGAGTAAATAATAACTGTTTTAGCTACCATGATGCACTGCATATAATTCCATTTTGTACACTAATAACGTTTAAAAGATACGCAGTTTCCCTATTGTCAGTGAGCGGTGTGTGTGTGTGTGTGTGTGTGTGTGTGTGTGTGTGTGTGTGTGTGTGTGTGTGTGTGTGTGTGTGTGTGTGTGTGTGTGTGTGTGTGTGTGTGTGTGTGTGTGTGTGTGTGTGTGTGTGTGTGTGTGTGTGTGTGTGTGTGTGTGTGTCCCTCCAAGGGAACCACTTTGTCGTAGTGGGGGGCTTGCGTGCCCTGTAAATCTGGTGGGCCGTACCTGCGGCGGGAGATTCCCCCACTCCCCCCGAACTCAGCAGGAGGACAGGGATATCCATGCTGGAGGCGCCATCAGTAAGGGGTCAGGCTAAGTGTTCCCAGGCCCACTGCCTTGTGGACTGCCCTTGGTTGGGTCAAGGCTGCGGGAGTAAACCCTAAACGAAAAATCCGTGAGTGGAGTTCCACGAAGGCGGGGCTCCACTGACAGAGCTCCTGACAGACTCCTGCAACCCTGCTCAGTAGATGGTCGTCGTGAATCTACATATCACTGTCACAGGCTGGGAAGGACCAAGGCACGTGGTGGTAAGGACTGCGCACCCTCACCATCACACCAAATCCATTCAGTGCGTAAGCCCACTGCTATACTCACTTCCCATCCCATTACCTTGGTCAGTATAGAAGCCGTCGTCTTCTGTAGTAAGACAGCTTTAAGAACGTAAGTAAGCAAGTGTGTGTGTGTGTGTGTGTGTGTGTGTGTGTGTGTGTGTGTGTGTGTGTGTGTGTGTGTGTGTGTGTGTGTGTGTGTGTGTGTGTGTGTGTGTGTGTGTGTGTGTGTGTGTGTGTGTGTGTGTGTGTGTGTGTGTGTGTGTGTGTGTGTGTGTGTGTGTGTGTGTGTGTGTGTAGAGGAGGAATGCTTTACTTTATCCAGTTCTTTCACAAATTTCTTGTTATTGTGAAAAAATGTTATTCTTGACAGTGTGTTTATTTTACTTATTCGGATGTTTATTGAAAAGAAATAGGTGTACAAGAATCCCAACTTATCCCTATCCACGTATTCTAAGTAGGTCTCAGAGAACGCGAATTCTGATATGTGGAAGCGTCTGGAAGCGCTTAGGAAAACGAAATACTGCATTGTGGCAGACTCCATCAGGGCCAGGTTTCAGTCACGGTTTTAGGCTACTTCCTAGGGCCACCCCCAGAGAGGAGGCCTGAGGAGGCGGCTCCCAGGGATTCTGGCCAATGCCGGCGTGCACGGTCGTATTTTTTTTTTTTTTTTTTTTTTAATGTGCATAATGGCAGACTTTCAAACAGACCAGGTTTTAGGCAAGGTGATACTCCGATGGTGGGCGGCCCCTCGGAGAGGAGGGGGACGCCAGTTTTTTTTTTAACTAGGAGCACGAAATTTTGCAGAGATAAATCTCCACCTGTACCAGGTTTTACCCTGTGTGGAACCCCCGAAGATCGCCCCATGGGGTCCATAAGGATCCGGTCAAGATCAGTATGACCATAGTTACATACATACATACATACATACATATATATATATATATATATATAGTATGTGGTAGGTGAGGGCGCTCACCATCCACTCACTCAATGTAGTGCTGCTCTCGGGTGTTTGCCCTGTCCTCTCCTCCATCCTTCTTTCCTTCCATCTTCTTCTATCTTTCTTTCCTTCATTCTTTCCTCGTCCTTCTGCCTACGGGTGACTTTACACTCCCTCTTCTGGCTTTCATTCCTTCATTCTTTCCTCTCCCTTCTGCCTGTGGGTGACTCTACACTGAGTGACAAGCAAAATGGTTTCCTGTACACCAGGAAACCATTTACTATGCTGGGTGGTAACCATATAACCAAATTTTGGCGCCTGGTGGTTTAGTGGGTAACTACTGTGCTCCAGTCGGATTGAGCCGGTGAAGGTTTATATCCAAGGTGTGGTTGGGGTTTATTGCTCACGTAATGCCACTCAGGGATGAGTGAGGTTGGTCACTCTCATCTTAAATGTCAGGACCAACTGCCTAGCCCCGGGCTCCTACGCTCCTCAAGGGGCAACGTAGGATTGGATGATGGATGGATGGAAATATATATATATATATATATATATATATATATATATATATATATATATATATATATATATATATATATAACAAAGTTTTGCAGTGGTACACCTCCAACCACATAAGATGTCTGGTACGGGACCTCCGTGGGCTGCCTCGTTGGGGGTCTCCTGTTGTGGAATGGGGCAGCGCAACTTTGTGGTGCAGGTTAGGTAAAATAACATTATCAAGCTTGTTCGTTCGACCAAGTTTCGCACTTCAAGTGTGGATGTCTTCACAGAATATGCATGAATAGCAAACATTCAGTAAGTTATACGGAACTTCTCCGCTATCCATATCGTATTCTCTTAGTTGGGCTACCAGACGCCCACACCCACCTGCCAGATGCCAACCCAGCTATGAAGCTGGTGATGTGGGGATACACAACACACCCAACGGCAGATAACAACGTGGATGTCAAGTTCACATTTCCCCTCATTACTGGCAATGAGTTGCAGGTTTTCCGTTCATCTGTGCGATCTCATTTCCACACCTGACAGCAATCCCTCCCTTACTCCTGACAGTGTTAAAAGTATATGATCTACCAAAATACACTCCCCAGAAAATACAGTGTGTCTGTGTCTTTATCTTCTCAGTATTTTTTTTTTTTTTTTAATGCGATGAAGAAGGAACCAAACGCCACGAGCCCGCAATTATTGTTCCTTCCAAGAGAAAAACAAAATACAAGAGAGAGCCAAATTCAATATCCGATCATTTCGAGATGCCTGGACACACTGCGTTTGAAAGACTGGAGACCATAGGAAGCAGGAAATACAGACAGAGGGAGACAGTTCCAGAGTTGACTTGTTGCATAAATGAAGGACTGGGAGTAACGGTTAACTCTTGCATTAGAGAGTTGGACAGAAAAGGGATGAGATTTTGTTGCTAGACGGGTGCTGCGCGCCCGTCGTAGTGGTAGAGGGATGCAAGCAGACAGTTCAGAGGAACAATGACCATTAATGTAGCGATAGAAATGAGACAAAGATGCAACAGTGCGGCGAAAAGACAGAGATTGAAGGGAGCCTGTAAGAGGAGGAGAATTCATGAGACGAAAAGCCTTTGACTTCACCTTGTTGAGAAGAGATGTATGTGGGGAGCCTCCTCACACATGAGAGTTGTACTCTACATAAGGGCGAATAAAACCCGTTTTTAAAGTCAACAACTGTGCAGGGGTAAAGAAAGCACGGAGTCGGCTTAGCACACCCAATCTCTTGGAGGCAGATTTTACAAGAGAGTTAATAAGTTCTTTTTAAGATAAATCCCGAGAGATTGAAACCCCAAGTATGTTTAAGGATGATGCAGAAATTAGCTGGATACTATTAAAAATCAGAGTACTCCCGTGGAAGGTTTTGTCAGATTGACAGAGATAAGAACTGAGTTTCTGATGCATTTAAAAAAAGATTATTTTTTATCCCAATCAGAGATATGAACCAGGTCAGATATTAGGTGTGGCACAGCCTCATCCCTTGTTTGTTGAAATGCTGAGATGGACGTTGTGTGAAGCAAAATGGAAAGGTGAAGGGTGGAATCATGAACGTGCGAGTGGATAGCGTTAGATGTACAGCTTTGAAGGTCACTGATGAATAAAAGGAAGACAGTTGGTGATAGAACGGAGCCCTGAGGAACACCACTACTGATAGCTCTAGGAGAAGAACGGTGGCCGTCTACAACAGCATCTACAGAACGACCTGAAAGGAAGCTACGGATGAAGGCACAGACAGAAGGATAGAAACCGTAAGAGGGCAGTTTAGAAATTAAAGATTTATGCCAGAGTCGATCGAAAACTTTGAGATGTCAAGAGCAATGGCAAAGCTTTAACCAAAGTCTCGAAAGGAGGATGACCAGGAGTCTGAAAGATAGGTGAGAAGAACGCCAGAGGAGTGTCCCTGGCGGAACACATACTGACGATCAGAAGAAGGCTGTGATAGAAAAGATGTTTTTAAATTTTTTTGTTAAGAATAGACTTGAAAACTTTTGAAAATTAGGATGTTAAAGCAAATGGGCGACAATTAGAGGGATGGGAATGCTCACCCTTCTTTGGGACTGGCTGAATGAGAGCAAACTTCCATTGAGAAGGAAAGGTGCAAGTTGATGGAAAAAGGCGAAAGAGTTTACCATAGGAAGGGTGTAAGCTCAGAAGCACAGTTCTTGAGGACAACAGGAGGGACTCCATCAGGCCCATATGCCTTGTTAGTACTGAGGCCAGTGATGGCAGGAAATACACCAATCGAAGAAATTTTAATGTCAGCCATAAGGAAGTCAGAGGGGGGAAGTGATGGAGAAACAGCACTGGAATCGTCTATGGTGAATTGGAGAGGAAAGTCTGTGCGAAGAGATCTGCTTTATCAGTAGCAGAAATAGCTACAGAACCATCACAGTGAAAAAGAAGAGGGAAGGATAATGAGGTAAAGTTGCTAGAATGGTTTTGGCAAGGTGCAAGAAGGAGCGGGAAGAATCTGAGTTGCAGAGTTCAGAGCATTTAGTACGAATGAAACTATTTTAGCAGATTCCGGGCAGAAACATAGATGAGATTCAGGAGTAGGTTGGCTCCGGTACCTTTTGTAGGCCTTCTCCTTGCTGTGGACAGCATTAGGACAAGCGTGACTAGATACAGCCTTTATTAATTCATTTTACTACTAAGACACAGGTTCAGTAAAATAGCTGTAAATGCCAAAAAAATACAGATACACAGATAGACAGATAGATAGATACATAGACAGATAGATGGAGACATACCGATAGATAAAGTCTGGCATGGTAAGAAGAATACGGCTTAACATCCTACCCTAATATACTCGAGATTATCAAACTTTTTTTTTTTAAGATAATCGAGCATCTTTTTTTTTTTTTTTTTTTTCATGCATCGGTTATTACAGGTTCCGCTCTGCTGGCAAATCCGGTATACTGAAGGGCTCAATGCTCCAATATTTCAGGGCATCAGGGAGTCAGGCGGAGATCTAACCTTTCCGGGAAGGAGGGGTGAAGGAGGCAAGGAGGGCGGGCGTGGACGTGAGGATTAGGAAGTTGGGTGAGAGGGAAGGAGGAAGGGTTCAGGAATGGAGAGGGGGGGGGAAGGGTTAAGGAGACAGACACATACAGACACAGACAGAAGGGTAGACAGACAGATAAAAAGACAGACAGACAGTTATACAGACAGAGAAAACAGATAGATTAACAGCCAGATATACAGACACACAGAGCGACGTATAAAGAAAAGCACACCACAACAGACCTACAAGTCCCTCCGAGAGATGTAGTTGTTGGGTTGGTTATAACTAACAATCGTTCTATAAGTCAAAGATACGGATGCAGGAATGTAGGTAGACAGATTGCTAGACACATACATACTACGGTAGACGGGTAGGTTATAGATAGTTACAGACACAGATGGAAATAGGTAGATAGACTGAGAGAGACAGAGATAGAGAGGGGGAAGGGCAGGAAGAATGGGATTGACAGCGCGAACCAAAGATGGCATAAGTGTGGTAGAGGGGTTGGGGGATGGTGGGTGGGTGGGTGGGGGTCATATCAATGCCAACAGCAACTGGGTCATGCAAACCGCCAATTTTTACAGCTGGTAGGACAATGGGTCGTAGTCTAGATGGCTTTCGAAATTTCGTAATCCCTCATCCTTAGCGATTTTTTTTTTTTCAGTTTACAGCTTCATATTCTCTTGTATGTTCATAATGCACACCATGTCGACCTTAAAACAATATAAACAGCATACAAGAAACCGTCAAGATGTAATATGCAAAATAAATCGCTAAGGATAAGATGCTACAAAATCTCCTATGCCAGCCAGAACACAGCCCAATGTACAGTCAGAGGCAAAAGTTCGCCTACTATTCCACTGTGTCTACTTCACACTTCTGGCATGTCCGTCACTCTCCTCCCTACGCATCATATCAGAGAGAATAATATATGGCCAGGGAACAGTACTAAGCCTCTACCAGCCTGGGTATATCAGCCGGCAGAGGAAAGTGACAAGTAGAAGTGACGAAACATTAGGCCAACTGGTGTCTCGGAGTGTACGTGAGGAACTGTTACTGCGATTTATCTACATACTGTATTTGAACCCCTTCAGTACTATGACATACTTTTAATTACATCCTTGCTAGTACAAGACGATTTTCTCACTTTGGGGAGACGCCTTGTAGTGAAGCAGTCATTACAGGCTACTTACAACCCCCCCCCCGCCAGTTCGAAAATTTTCTTCGTCATTCCGACCAGACGACTCTTCTAGGTAAAGGAAATCCTTGCCGTCAGAGTGTTAGCCATTTCACCACGATGACGCACACCTTGTCTTCTTGCTACTTTCACACAACGTAACCCGAAATAAGCGAGACTTTCCAAACTAGAGATTTTGAATACAGCCTTCATTTACCATTTCAGTTCAGGCAGTCTCTCCTGAGCTGAAGAAAATCGTCCGGAGGCAGCTAGAATAAAAAAAAAAAAAAGAAGAAGAAGCAGTGCCGGGCACAGCAAACCCGTCCCGGGCAGTCATTTTAGGGCTGACGTATTAACACAACAGGATATCTAGTCAAAGATGTCACATATAAAATTTTGAGTAAACTGAGTGAAAATTGACAATTTTATGCCCATCTGAAATTTTTGGTCCAACCCACCTGGCACTGACACCCCTACCGCTACCTGGGAGGTGACCCCTGATGTAATGAGGCATGTTATAGGATGCAGAATAGAGAGATGCACATTTAGGCTTTGGTTTCATGTCAATATGACGAATCTGAAGGGAGTTATGACGAAAAAAAAAACTATTTTTACCTTTTACATTTTTTGGGTCAACAGCCTAGGCCTTGGCCCAATTTGGCCCAAAATTTAATCAGGCGATCAGGTCATAGCCCAACACCCCTGTAATTTTAGTCAAAATACACCAGTAGTTTTCGCGTAAAGTTAACAGACAGACAGACAGGTAGACAGACAGACAAACAAACCGACTGAAAAAATACCCGTCCCTGAGCCCCACCGGGGAGGGGACGGGTAACTCTACTACGCCATGGCCTGGAGGGGGTGGGGGAGTCAGAGTGTCTCCAATGCTCCGATAGTTTTGTTTCAAGTTCCAATCTGGTATTCCCCCCAGTCTTTGACAAAATATTAACCCGCCATCCTTCAGTTTATGCAGTTGTGCAAGGTTCAGGCTGGGGGGTTCAAGTGTGGTGCTTAATGTACAGGGGTTCAAATTAGGAGGTTCAAAGTGAGGTTCAAGCTAAGGTTCAAAATAGGGAGTATAAAAGGGGTTCAAGTTACGTCTCAAATTGGGATTCAGAAGTGAGTTAAAATTTAGGGCATTTAAGGCTTAGGTTCAAATTACCATACTTATTTTATTTATTTATTCATTTATTTAATTATTATTTTTTTTATCGAGGCGAAGATGCATTTGACAGGTTGGTGATGAATGGCTGAATGTAGCATGTCTGAATAACATTTACTAACCCATATTTCCCCCTCAGATATATGTTGTTAATTAATAATGCTAACGAGTAAAGAGATTATGAAGTAATGTTGCACTCAGCCAATTATCACCAACCTGTCAAGTGCATCTTCGTCCTGATAAAAAAAAAAAAAATGAATACAGGTTTACATCCGTTGGTCAAAATAAGAGGTACAAATTATGGACCTCAAACTGGGCCTCAAAATACAGGGTGGGCAAAAAGTTACTTTATCATAATGCTACTTGATTAATAGTTATATTACGAATAAAACAGTTATATTTCAGCTTCCACATTAATTTGGATGCAAGATGGTACACCTCCTCACTATGGTAGGAATGTGCGAGAATTTGGGTAACACTTTGGACACATGGGTTGGAAGAAGGGGTACTGCTGAGTGGCCTCCAAGGTCACCTGACCTAACGCCATGTGACTTCGCAGTTTGGAGGATGATCAAAGAGAAAGTTTACAAGACCAGGCCTAGAGGTATTCAAGAATTGAAAGAAGGAATAACAGCAGAATGTGACAACTTGAAAAAATGATCATGAGTTGAGATGAATTTGCCACTGTGGCTAAGAAGTGCCAATTCTGTTTAGGGGAAGGAGAAGGGTATTTTGACCATTTAACTTGATTTTTAATTTACTTGATGTGCGCTTTATTCAGCTGCAGTATAATTGATGTACACTTTATGTAGCTGAAATGTCAATCTATCTACCTATGAACCTAGGCTGCTTCCCCCAAAGGAAGGGAGGCAGCCGAAACAGGACAACACACTCCCAATTTACTCATCCAAACACACATTTATTCGTATCTTAGCCCTAAGGCAAAAACAATATTATGGTTAAGTAACTTTTGGCCCACCCTGTACAGTATATCTGGTTGGGGTTAATACTAAGGGTCAAAATTCAATCTTCAAATTTAGAGCTGAAACTACGGGATCATAACATGACATTCAATTCTGCGGGGCAAAAACATGAGGTTCAAATTTGGGGGTTCTAACTGTGGGTATTCAAATGACGGGGTTCTCTCTATGGGGCTGAGGCGTGGGGTTGGCAACAAGGTATGAGTGTGGAGGCTGGGAAGTGACACCTGGCTAACCCCACCTTCGCATCACCTGCCTTCACCTGGAGTCACCTGCCCGACTGTGTTTTTATTTCTCTCTCTCTCTCTCTCTCTCCACGATGGCAAGGTAAATAAGGAAGGAGAATCAAAGGAAGTTATGAAGAATGATGAAGAAGAATGAAGGAAGGAAGAAATGAAAGAAAGAAAATGACAAAAAGAAGGAAGGCTGGAAACAAGGGAAGCAATGAAGGAGGAGAGGGGGAGGGGGAAAGGAATTAAGGGGAATGGGGGGTACTGAAGAAAAATGACAAGAATGAAAAAAAATGAAAATAAATGAATGACGCAAAGAAAGGAAGGGAATGAAGAAGAAAGAAAGAAGGAAAGAAGAGATGGAAGGAAAGATGGAAGACTGAAGGAGGAGTAAAGGAAGATCTCAATGGAAGAAAATACAAAGGAATGGATAGGGAAAGAAGAAATGAAAGTGAGAAGGAAGGGGAGGAAGTGTGAAAGGGAGAAATATAAATTGCTGAGGAGAGAGAGAGAGAGAGAGAGAGAGAGAGAGAGAGAGAGAGAGAGAGAGGTTCAATCTCCTTTTCTCCTTTCATCTATTCATCGTCTCTCTCTCTCTCTCTCTTTAATTCACACCCTTCACTCCTCCCTCCTTCCTTACTTTCATTCCTTCTCCTTCCTCCCTTCCTTCTTTAACTTTTCTTTCATCTCTTTCTCTCTCCCTCCCCCCCCTCTCTCTTTCTCTCTCTCTCTCTCAATTTGTCGTCCTAAACTACAAAGTATCAGAGAAGTCGCTTTATTGTGGAGAGAGAGAGAGAGAGAGAGAGAGAGAGATATATATTTATATATATATATATATATATATATATATATATATATATATATATATATATATATATATTAATAAAGCAGAAGGGAGGGGGAAGGGGTAGAGAGAGATGGAGGGGGGAGAGGGAGGGGAGAGAGTGAAAGGGAGGGAGGGGAGCGAGAGAAAGAAAGGGACAGGGAGGCGAGAGGGAAAGAGAAAGGGAGAGGGAGAGGATAGAAAGGGAGGGCAGAGAGGGAAAAGACTGAGGGAGATTGAAACAGGGAGAGAGGAGGGGAAGTGGAAGGTCAGACGAATGGAGGGAGAAAGGAAAGGTGAGGGAGAATGGCGGTAGGGGAGAAAGGAAGGAGGAGAGAGAAGGTGGAAGTCGGGGTGAGGGGAGGGAGGGGAGGGAGAGGGGAGGAAAATTGTTCTCCTCCTCCTAATACCCGTGACTGCTTTTATGAGAGAGAGAAAGAGAGAGAGAGAGAGAGAGAGAGAGAGAGAGAGAGAGAGAGAGAGAGAGAGAGAGAGAGAGAGAGAGATCCAGACAGGTGACAGAGAGTTTTATTTCATTCTTTCCCCATTTCAATCATTCCACACTGATGGTTAGGTCACACACACTGAACCACTGTGACCTTTGACCCCTAACCATAATTTCTGACAAGGCAGCAATTTTCTGTCGAACAAATATCCTGGCCAGATTTCATTACGACACTGCATACGGTTAATATACTACAGAATGACATAAGAAAAAAAGGAACTTGACTTAAAAATTCTTGAGGTCACAGGCTGAGGTCACTAATACTCCCATCAATGTTTTCTTGACCTTCAGACTGATGTTGAAGAATATTACCATCATGCAGTTTGGAGGCTTATTGCTATTAGATGATAAATGTTTGTCTATTTCTGCCAATCAGTTTTCTTCCAATACGTGACTAACAGTACAGACGCTGCACAACACACAGCTTTTAACAACTAACCCTGAAAATTCACCAGTTCTTATTTTTTACACTTTTATCTTTCCTACACTAAACTTTGATCAGGGAGTCTAGAAGCCATGTTTTCCAAGTTATTCGTATCTGTCAGCAAGTTTCCCGATAAAGATAAATAAAACACAACTCTCTCAACAGCAAATCATCAACGACTAGACTTACAAAACCTATTAAATACTGTTCCTTGACCTTTGACCTGACCATACATCTAATCATCACTAAAATTACTCAAAAGTATCCTGAAGTTATGTTGTCTAATTCCTCAAAATTCCATCCACTTCTGTCCACACTTTTTACGGCAACGACTGATACATTACATCCTCCACACCACACAGCTCCCAGCCACCGCATAAGCAGAGTGGATGGATCTGGGAGGATAAATCGCGCAAATAACTACCCTAAGTACCTAAGTCGTTCTAACAGGCACCATTCCAGCTATATAACAACTACGTTCTCTGTACTCTCATTCCCGTTACTCTCTAGTCTCATTCCCGTTACTCTCTAGTCTCATTCCCGTTACTCTTTACTCTCATTCCCGTTACTCCTTACTGTCATTCCCGTTACTTTCTACTCTCATTTCACTTTTTACTCTTATTCCCGTTACTCCTTATTGTCATTCCCGTTACTCTCTACTCCCATTCCCGTTGCTCTTTACTCTCATTCCCGTTACAAAAACACATAACACGCTGTAACGCCTCCTATCCTCCTTTTCATCACTTTTTCTTTGTACTCTGGGTCACGTGGCTACAGGGACGGCTCAGATTACAAAAGCTACTCGGGGACATACTCTTGTGGGCGTAGGAGGCTCCCCTAACACCTCCTCCTTAGCGATTTACCTTACGTTACCTTTTTTTTTTTTATTCATGTTACCTTCAGACGATTTTGAAGTGGAGGGATTAGATACAGTCTCCATTAATCCCTTCGTTAGTTTTTTTTTTTTTTTCAAGTTAAACGTAATCCCCTGGAGACACCTAGAATGGAATACACGTCACTGGAGTCAACTTCATTTGCAATTCACTCCAGACGATTTCATTCAGCTGAGTCAAAAGAGCCTCAGAGTGTTATTAGGGGCATATTGTAATGGGTTTTCTGATTCATTCTTGCTGCCACCAGACGATTTTATTCAGCTCAGGAAAGCCACCCCAGGAATGATTTTTTTCCTCGTTATTTTTGTCTCTTATATGGACACAGTTCGCACGAAACCTCAATTCCTCCGTCTGTGCTTCCCTCTGCCTATGACCTCCACAGCCTTCAAAACACAGTGTGTCCCAAGCACCTGGAAATGAAGGGATCTTGGTTCTTGCTCCCGTTTGTTGATATTTTCCCGGACAGGACAACTGCAGGCTTTCGGTACAGTATTTTATTTTTCCTTTTGGCACGAAGGAAAATGTGAAGAAATAAACTGGTACAGAGAAGAGAGAGAGAGAGAGAGAGAGAGAGAGAGAGAGAGAGAGAGAGAGAGAGAGCAAAGAATCATCTAGGTCGAAACACGTCTGACCTTCCCTTCCATTCCTTTTTCTCCCCCTTCACTTTCCGCCCTTATCTCTCTCTCTCTCTACTACCCACTTCCATTCCCTTCCTCTCCCTTTTACTCCTCCTCATTCTCTCCAAATGTTCTTTCGCTCCATTTCCCTCCCTCCCTCCCTCTCTTTCTCTCTCTCTAACTTTCATTTTCATTCTCCTTTCCTCCCTTTCCCTTCCCTTCCCTTCCATCATCTCCTCTCTCTCCTCTCCCTCTTCCCTTCCCTTCCCGTCACTTCTCATCCAATCCATCCATTTCCCCTCCCTTCTCTTCCCCTTCCTTCCCTTTCCTCCTCCTTCTCTTCACCTCTCTCTCAGCCACTTCCCTTAAGATCCCATGCCTTTCTCTCTCTTCCCTCCATTCCTCCTCCTCCCTCCCCTCAATTCCCTTACTTTCCAATCTATTTTCCACCCTTCCTCCTCTCTCTTTCCCTCTTCTGCCTTTCTCTTCCTTTCCCTTCCCTTCCCCTCTACTTTCCTTCCCTCCCTTTCCCTGCCCTTCCCGTCTCACCTTCCCATTCCTTGCCTTCTCTTCCCCTCATCCTTTCCATTCCTTCTCCACCCCTTCCCTCCCTCTCTTCCTTTCTTTCCCTTTAGTTCCCTTCCCTTCCCTTCTCTTCCCCTCCCATCCCATTCCCTTCACTCCACTCCACTCCTATTTCCCCCCTTCCCTCCCTCTTCCATATCTCCCTCTCTTTTCCCATCTCTTCCCATCCCATCCCATCCCATCCCTTGCTATTGCTTCCTCTCCCATCTATTCCACCTCCCCTCCCTTCCCTTCCCTCCCCTTCCCTCTCACCCCTACCTACAATCCATCAGAAAGAATCATTTTGGATATTAATGGTTAAGGCACGGGGGGAGGGGAGGGAAGGGGGGAGGGGAGGGGAGGAGAGGGGAGGGGAGGAGAAGGAGGGATGGGATGGGGAGGGGAGGGGGAGCAAAAGTATTGTGAGTAGGCAGGGAGGGGGAGGAAGGGGAGGGAGGGAAGAGAAAGAGAAATACGGGAAGGGGAGAGGGTGTAGAGAGAGAAAGACTGGGAGGGAGGGAGGGGAGGGACAGGCAAGAGCTGGAGAGGGAGGAAGGGTGCGAGGGAGGGAGGGAGAGTACCGTTTGCGCAGATCGATAAGGGAGGGAGATACAACAGGGAGGGAGGGAGAGAAGGATGAGGGGAGGGTGGGAGGGAGGAATACACAAGAGATATGAGAAGAGAAGAAAGAGAGGGGAGGGAAGAGGGAGGAGGGAGGGAAGGAGAGACAAAGAGGGAGGACAAATGAAGGAGGAGACGGTTTGGAGGAGGTAAGAAGTGGAGGGAGGGAGGGAAGGGGAGGGAGGGAGGGGGTGGGAGAAGGAAAGGAGTGGGAGAGTGTGAGAGGGAAGGAGGAGGAGGAGGGTGGAGATGTTGGAAGAGGGAGGGAGGGAGGGGAGGGGATGGAGAGAGAGTGGGAGAGGGAAGAGATCAAGGAGTGAGTGGGGGAGAGAGAGGGTGAGGAAAATGAGAGGGAAGGATGGAGGGAACATGAGAAGGATGGGACTGGGAGAGTGTGGGAGGCGAGGAGAGGGAGAGAGGTAGGGATGGAAAGAGAGATAGAATAAGAGGGAGGGAGGGAGGGGAGGAGAGGGAAGTAGTGGAAAGGGAAAAGGAATGGATGGGAAGAGAGGGGGAGGGAGGATGGGAGAAGAGGTCGGAGAGAAAAATGAAGGAAAGAAAGAAATAGAGAGGGAGAGGAAGGAGGGAGGAAGAGAAAGGAGAGAAGGAGAGGGGGAAGGGAGCGATAAGGGGAAGGGGAGGGGGAGGGAGAATGTAGAGGGAAGGGAGAGATGGGAATGGAGAGAGACTGTGAGGGAGGGACAGGGAGTGAAGAAAGGGAGGGTAAGAAGCAGTGAATGAGAGAGAGAGAGAGAGAGAGAGAGAGAGAGAGAGAGAGAGAGAGAGAGAGAGAGAGAGAGAGATGAGTGGAGTAAGAGTGGGAAGGAGAGGGGGGGAAGGGAGAGAGAGGAGAAAGAGAGAGAGGCAGGGGTGGAGAGAAACTTAGTAAGGAAGGATAAGAAAGGGAGAAGAAGGGAAGGAGGAACGAAGGAAAGAGAGCGAGACAGTGAGTGGGAGCAAGAGTGAGTGGGAGGGAAAAAGGAAGAAAGGAGGAGTGTGCGGGAGGGAGGGAGAGTGTGAGGGGAAGGAGGTGGGAGGGAAAGGGAGGGAGGAAGGAGGAAAGGGAAAATGGGAGGGAGGAGGAGGCTGAGTGCTAGGGAAAAGGAAGGGATGGAGGAGTGAGTGAGAGGGAGGGAGAGGGCAGGGATGGAGGAGAGAGAGAGAGAGAGAGAGAGAGAGAGAGAGAGAGAGAGAGAGAGAGAGAGAGAGGTGGAGAGACAGAGCAAGATGGGAGGGAGGAAGAAATAAGGAAGAGAGAAGGAAAAGGAGAGGTAAGGAGAGGGAGGGAAGGCGGGAGGGGGAGGAGGAGGGAGAAAATGAGTGGGAGGGTGGAGGAAGGAGAGTGGCAGGGAGATGGGAGGGGATGAGGGAGTGTGTGAGAGGGAAGGAGAGCGTGGAAGGGAGAAGGGAGAGAAAGGGAGGGAGAAGCAAGGGAGGGATGGAGAGAGAGAGAGAGAGAGAGAGAGAGAGAGAGAGAGAGAGAGAGAGAGAGAGAGAGAGAGAGAGAGATGGAGTGGGAGGGAGGGAGGGAAGGGGGAGGGAGTGAGAGAAAAGGTGAGAGACAGTAAGTGCAGGAAGAAGTGGCAGTAATTAGAAAAGTGAGAGAGAGAGAGAGAGAGAGAGAGAGAGAGAGAGAGAGAGAGAGAGAGAGAGAGAGAGAGAGAGAGAGAGAGAGAGAGTGAGAAAGAGAGTGAGCGAGTGTGACGGAACAAGTGAATGGATAGGTGTGTGTGTGTGTGTGTGTGTGTGTGTGTGTGTGTGTGTGTGTGTGTGTGTGTGTGTGTGTGTGTGTGTGTGTGTGAGAGAGAGAGAGAGAGAGAGAGAGAGTGAATGAGTGGGGGAAAGTGAGGGAGTGAGAGAGAGTGAAGGAGTGAGGGTGAGTGAGGGAGTCAGTGTAAGTGAAGAAGAGAAGGTGAGTGAAGGAGTGAGTGAGGGAGTGAGAGAGAGTGAAGGAGTGAGGGTGAGTGAGGGAGTCAGTGTAAGTGAAGAAGAGAAGGTGAGTGAAGGAGTGAGTGATGGAGTGAGAGAGAAAGAGTATGTGAAGGATTTGGGTGAGTGAGGAAGTGAGCGAGAGAGAGTGAGAGCAAGTGAGAGGGGAGGAGTGAGTGGGTGAAGACGTGAGAGTAACGGTGTAGGAGTGAGGGAGTGAGAGTGAGTGGGGGATGGAGTGAGAATACGAGAGAAGCGAGAGGGAGTGAGTGAAGGAGTGGGAATGAGTGAAGGAATGAGACTGGATGAGAGCAGGTGAGAGTGATGGAGTGAAAGCGAGTGAATGAAGTGTGTGTGTGTGTGTGTGTGTGTGTGTGTGTGTGTGTGTGTGTGTGTGTGTGTGTGTGTGTGTGTGTGTGTGTGTGTGTGTGTGTGTGTGTGTGTGTGTGTGTGTGTGTGTGTGTGTGTGTGTGTGTGTGTGTGTGTGTGTGTGTGTGTGTGTGTGTGAGAGAGAGAGAGAGAGAGAGAGAGAGACGGAGGGAGCGTCCTACGGCAGGGTGGCTCAGTAGCCTTGGTGCCAGCAGCAGCAGCTCACGCCTCGCACACACGCCTCTCACAGGTCAGACACCACAGCCACGCAGGGAGGGGCACAGTGTACACCCAGTGTGTGTTTGTGTGTGTGCGTGTGTGCGTGGAAGGGAGTGTGCCAGTGGCTCTACTGTGGGTATGTGTATGTATAAGTGTGTGTATGTGTATGTGGGGTAGTGGGTGCTGTGTTAGTGCCAGAGTGAAACAGAGGAAGCTCAAATATTTATTTCAGCTTGACAGTAGTGTTACAACGCTGGCATGCCCAGTGTTCACAGTACTAGTTAATATTAGCAGTGTCCCAGCGCTAACAGTGACAGTGCTCACTATGAGTCAGAGGTGACAGTGCCATTTCATGACAGTGTTAATGGTGACAATGCCAAAGTTGACAGTGACTGTGCTAAGAATTACTACTGACACTGACATTATTAATAGCGGCATTGCCGACACACCTCAAGCTGAATGACAGAAATGACTGAATTCTGAACGTCAGTGCTACAACGACACTGGTGACGATGGCAGTTTTGACAGCGACAATATTACTAGTGCCAGTGCTGGGTGCTGGTTCCGACAGTGACAGTGTTCATGGTGCCAGTATTGATAATGAAAGAAATGAGAGTTATGAATGTTGTGTATCACTGCTGACAGTGACTGCTAACACTGCCAGTACTGACAGTGTTGATAATGTCAGTATGTGCAGACACTAGCTGAAGACAGTGACAGCACTGACAGTTCCTGTACTGACTGTGACATCTTTGACAATTCTGATGTTGACAGTGCCAGTGCTGGCAGTGCCAGTGTTGTCAGTGCTGAGTGTGTGCTGTCAGAGTCAGTGCTAACAATAACACTGCTGCCAGTGCCAGTACTGACAGTGACAATGTTGACGGTGCCAGTACTGACACTGCTAGTGATGACACAGTCAGTGCTGACAGTGCTGGAGGTGACAGCATCAGTACTGGCGGTGTCAATGATGACACTTGCACTCAGTGATGAAAGTTACAATTTGTGCTGACAGTGTCTGAACTGACAAAACCAAATGACAGTATCTGTAGTGACAGTGTCAAATGGCTGTGCTGAATGTTGACAGTGACACTACAGCAGTGTTAAGTCTTACTTTGCTCAAAAAAACTTTTAATGTTACCTATACTGGAATATACTATAGTGAATGCTGATTATACTGATGCTGACAGTGAAATGACTGGTGACAATATAAGGGTTGACAATGCCAGTTAATACTCACTGGCACTGTAAACACTGGCAGTAACAGAACTAGTCATCACTGTTAACATGGGCATTGTTAACATGCAGTCAACACTGCTAGTGAGCAGTTTCTAAGTCAAAACTCAACTGTCAGCACTCAGTGTCACTCTCAACAGTCAATGCCAATGATGGCACTATCAATGGTGAAACTGTTAACACTGTCACTGTTAACAATGGCACTGTCAACAGTCAATGCCAATGATGGCACTATCAATGGTGCAACTGTTAACACTGTCACTGTTAACAATGGCACTGTCAACAGTCACTATCAACACAGTCAATATCAACAATGAAACTGTAAACTCTGTCATTCAACACTGGCACAGTAAAGCCACAGTCACCATGCACTGTCATCACTGGCACTGTAAACACTCACTATCAGTAACGACACTGTCAACATTGTCACTGGCACTGGCACTGTCAACACCGACTACCATCAATTACTATACATGCCAATACTAGCATTGTCATCTTAACGGTAAGTTCTGATGGTTGCCCGTCTTGACAAACTTACTGCTGACAGTGACAAGGACAATGCACTAACTCTGCCAATGTTCACAGTGACAATGAGTGATGACAGGGCCTGCAAACAGTGTCATAACTGACATTATGAATGATGAAAGCAACAAAGCTGACTTTGCAAAAGCTGACAATGGTAATGGGTATTGACTGCTCATGTGGAAATTAAAAAATGGGTGCTTTCGGTGTAATTGAAGACTATCAGTACTGAAGATGGCAGTGTTGTCAGTGTCGGTTTTAAAAGTGCATTTTGCTAATGCCAGTGATGACTGTATCAATGCAGACAGTGTGTGACGACAATGTCAGTGCTAGAAATATGTTGGCAATGTCAGTGCTAACAGCGAGTGCATTGGCAGTACCAGTTTTGACAATACATATTGACAATGTCAGTGCTGACCATGCAAATGATGACAGTGTTAGTGTTGTCAACATCATTGTTGACAGGCCAGTGCTGAGTGACAATGAGTTGCCATCACTGATGCCAATAAAAATATCACTTAAATCACTGTCATCAGTGCCACTGTCACCACTGACAATATCAATTAAAACTAACAGTCAACACTGTCAGCCAACAATGACACTGTCAATACTGTAACTGTCAAAAACGGTGCTGTAAACAATGGCACTAATGCTGTCACTGTCAGTTCTGCCACTGTCAACACTCACCTAACAGTGGCCCTGTCAACACACACTGTCAGTACTAAATACGTCCACATTGACAATATCAGCACTGTCAAACGCTCCTGTAGATACTGAAAATGTTGCTGTCAACACTGACACTTTTAACACTCACTGTTGCTTTCACTGCTGTTGCTATCAACTTCATCACTATTAACTCAATCACAATCAGTACTGTCACTGTCAACAGTGGCACTGTCACCAATGGCACTGTCATCACTGTCATGTCAGAAATGTTCCTGTCAACACTCACTGTTAACAATGACACTGTTGACACTTGCGCTTGTGTCAACAAGAACATTGTCACTATCATAGCTGTTGCTGTCAACAGTGTTACTTTAAACAGTGGTTCTATCCATTGTGATAACTCAACATTGACACTGTCAACAATGCCAACACCAACTCTGTTAACAATGTCAACAGTAATGGCACAACGTTCAACACTGAAATTGTCAATACAGTTAACAGTGACACTGTCAACACTGACACTATCAGCATGGACACCGGTGAAAGTGTTGGCCAACAATGACACTGACAGCCAACAATGGCTTTGTTAACACTGACTCTGTAAAAACTATTAATCAGTGCTAGTAATGCCAATAGTGACTACTATCAATGCCACTGTCAACACTCTGTCAATGTAGGCATTGTTATGTTACTGCAATACTGGCACTTTCAATCCTGTCACTGTCAACATTTGTACTGCCAAGATTGGCACTTTGGTCAATGCCAGCACAGTCACTGTCAAGACACTATTAACACTGTCACTATCAGTGCTGGCGCTGTTAACAAAGTCACTTTTAACTCTACCAATTTCAACACAGTAAATATCAACATCGCTGCTGTTAACATTGTCATTGTCGACAATGTCACTGTTAACACTGAGCCTGTCAACACCGTCAGTCAACAAAGACACTGTCAACACTGGCACTAATACTGATGCTGTCAACATCTGACACTCACCTCTCATTGTCAACACTATCATTAATAAAGTCGCTGTCACTTGACACTCACCTCTTGTTGTCAACACTGTCATTGTCAACACTGGCATTAATAATGTCACTGTCACTTGACACTCACCTCTCACTGTCAGCACTGTCACTGTCAGCATTAGCATTAAATCTGTCACTGTCAGCACTGTCACTGTCAGCATTAGCATTAAATCTGTCACTGTCAGCACTGTCACTGTCAGCATTAGCATTAAATCTGTCACTGTCAGCACTTGACACTCACTTCTCCTTGTCAACACTGTCAGTGCCAACATTGGCTCTATTAACACAAGCACTGTGAATACTTTCACTGTCAGCACTTGACACTAGGTGCTGGAGAGGGGTGTTTTCACACGGTGGCACTAATATAGCCAGGTGGCTACGCTACCTGGTTATGCAACGTTTTCCCTCTCTATCCACCAAAAGGTGGATGGACTGCAGGCACAGGGTAGCTTCAGCCTGTAGTTCACTGGGCTCACATTCAGATGAGCCTGGGGTTACAGCTACTATTATTACTACTACTACTTCCACCTGGTGGTAGGTTGTGGCAACTTCTTCCTTGACCTTCATCACTCCTATCTCTGTGCCTGTTCCTACTTCCGTCTTTCCTTCCTGCCACTTAACAGTACAGTACTCTTCTTTCCACTAAGGGTGACTACACTGAGTGACCGGTCTAATGGTTTCCTGTAACCCCAGAAACTATTTTACAAAGCTGGGTGGTGAACATATAACCAGATCTCGAGGTAAAGTGGAGCCCCTGACAACTGGGTGGAGACGCAACTGCAGCGTCCACCCAAGAACCAAACCTCCACAATTTTCACTAAAACAAAACACTAAAGAATGTTAAGTGTAGTCCAAAAATAAATCGCTAAGGAGGAAGTGTTAAAAATCCTCGTACGCCCGCCAGAATACGTGAATGGGTACCGGAAGGAGGGTATTGTGTGCGTGGCAGGGGCTGTGTGTGAGGTGGGGAGGGGGATGGGTGTGTGTGTGGGGGGGAGGGGGCTGGGATTGTGTGTGGGGGGAAGGGGGCTGGGATTGTGTGGGGGGGGGGCAGGCGTTGTTCTGTGGGAGGCTACATATTGGCACTTGGGACTGTGTTTTTATGGAGTGCTATATAACCACCTGTCACGCGCCTTTTGTTTCTTTTGTTATGTATGTGAGTGTTGCTGCTGCCGATACTAGTCCTACACTGCTATTGCTACGACTATTACTCTCAACAACAACAACAACAACAATAACAGGAACAACATCAACTACAACAATTACTACCAGGACACTCCTCCTCCACCTCCTACTACTGCTGCTACTACTACTACTACTACTACTACATCATCATCATCAATTCCAGCACCTATTCCCCCACCGCTTAAGGAATGGGATGATGTAAGATCCAAAAAACAAAGGAAGAAATGGCACAAAAACAGGAAAGCATCGAATAGCGTGCCCAGTAAAACGTCCCACACACTCACATATCACCCAGCCCTCCATATTTGGCTCAGTCTCACCAGCAAAAATCCTTCACACATTTTCTTTAGATTACCTTCCTTTTACCTGCAGGTCACGTTTACCTGTGTGATACGTCATTCCGCTGACCATCAAGCTATTAGAAAAAGAACAGGGTGTAATTGCTGTCTCCATACTCACCCCTTCGCAGTTCCTTTACTTCCTCAATCTCCACACCTCGCTTTCTCATGCATTCCTTTACTCTATCCACTCACCTTGGCCAAGCACCGTCTACCTTCTTTACACACACCCCTGTCACCAACTACCTGAATTGCATCTTCTTCCATATGATCATGCCATCAGAGTCAAAGCTCCCAAGCCTTACTTATTTCTCGACATGTTTTCGAATTCATTGAGAACTTGCGGCACGGCGAGTCACAGTGCAGTATTTTATATTAATGCAACAGATAAAACAGAATATCCGGAAGTAATGAAAACTCTAACTGCAAACATTTTTATGATTATTTTTTCATAATTTTGTACATATATGCATACGTATTTATAAACACACACACACACACACACACACACACACACACACACACACGGTCGCAAGCGCGCCCGCCCGCATATTTATCTCTGTGTATATTTATTTGTTTATTAATACGCCTCCACGGGCGTGCTGTGTGCATATGAACACATGCCATTCGATGACTTCTCTCACATGTATAATAAATCCAAACTATTTGCTTTCACTCAGTAAAAGGTTTGCATATATCATATCAAACTCAAATTTCACTGGGATTGGGCGAATCCCACCATATTCTGGACAGTTTCCCAGTCACTTTACAAGTGGATAAGGTAAAAATATACGCACCAATTCTGTCTTCAAACAAACTTAAAGGCAACGTATCAATCTGAAATATTGCAAGGAGGTAGTAGAGGCCAAAAAGATTCGATTCCTGCCAATCCGAGTGAGCTGACCCATACCAAAGCCTTGTTCACTCCAAAGCTGTAAAGTGAAATGTGCAATGAACTTACCCAAGACTTTCATATCAACTGGTGATTGATGGGTGACTGCTTTAAATTAACCTTTCCAATTCTCAAGGAAAATACCAGTGCCTGGCAGGAGCACATCACTGTTGAATAAAATGCGACTAGTCCTTCCACTCATGTGCTTTGCGAGCAGCGCCGACTCCCATGTTCCAATTTTCAGGCCGGACGACTCTACCTTGTTCATCTATTTCTACATGTATATACATTCAAAAACTCTCAACCCTCTGAAGAGCAAATAGTCTCTAACAATTTCTACGCTGGCTAACACTAGACGATTTTTATTCATAGAGATGGACGCCCAAGGAACTTACACCGGCACAGCTTATCATTTAAGAGGATACGTATAATTCAACAGGATATGGCCATGTCTAAGCACACTCACTCATATTCTTATCGACAAACTTCCATACCACACAAACTGACGAATAATCATAACGATAAGAATAATGAAAATAGGTATAATAACCTTTGCTGCTATATAATAATTGAAAAGGAACTTCACAAATTAATCACTGTCCGGACCGAGATTCGATCTCGGGCCCTCGAGCTTCATGCGCGCGCACGTTACCACTGAGCCATAGAGCGTATCCTCCCATTATCTCTCAGCAACGCGGGCTTTTATACACTCCATTACACCCCTCTTTTCTCCCTTTGGTGATTAATTTGGCGAGTTTCGAACACACAAGGTAGCGTAAGCATCAGAGGCCACCATGGGGAGGCTGCGGACCACACCGAAGCAGCCCATCCCCGGGATGTAAGGGCAGGGACGATGTCAGCTAAGCAAGCCCCGCCTCACATCCCACAACACTGCCAACCATTGTAATAACTGAAATGAAACTTAGATGATTCACTGTCCTGGCCGAGATTTGATCTCGGGTCCCCACGCATCATACGCGCGCACGTTACCACTGAGCCAAAGAGAGGATCCCCACTTGGCCTCTAGGTAACGCGGGCTTTTACACACCCCATTATATTGCTCTTATGGCTACAGGCTCATCTGGATGTGAACCCGGTGGACTTCAGGATGAAAGTTGACCTTCTTTCTGGGGATGGGGAGAGAGATGCGGGACGTTTATATAATCGGGCAGATCATATCGATGCCACCACATGCCAGTGCCCTTCTCCAGCACAGTTATAAGTAGAAAGCACTCAGAGAGCGCATACCTCCGCCAATGCCGTTGGAGGATCTGGATTCCAATCTGCCTCCAAATTTAAACAAATCTTTCTTGACTCATGGCCCACCCTTCAACAAAATTTCATTGAAAGTCATGGAGAACTTTTGGAGATATCGCGAGGTCAAACAAAGAGACAAACACTGGTGAACACACAACCTCCTCCAACCTCGCTGGCGGAGGTAATAAGAAATAATGCAAGCAAGAAAACTGATGCAGCGCGGGCAACTGGAAACAAAAGGTGACAATAAAATCTGTCTCTAGTTGCAAACACATATTACTTGTTTGCACAGTAAATACAAACACTACAGACACACCCACACACAATCCTCAACAATTATCCTGTACACTAAAGTTTGCTATTAAGGCCGCATGAGACAAATCACTGTGCGTCAACTCTTGGGTAGGAAGGTGACGTGAGCTGCCCTGTACCCTGCATGACCCTGCCTGTGCACGCCAACAAGTACACCTCCACACCGACATTATGATAAACTTGTAACTTCCTTGTGTTACTAAAATTTCGCCATGTGTGAGGAAGGCCCGAAAATGTGGAAAATTAGGAGATTTTACTTAGCCAACTGCTTGTTAAGGGTTGTTGTGGAGTCAGAGGCAACTGGCTGGAGGTAAATGGGGTTTAAACTGCTTGTTAGAGCTAAATTGGTCAAGGTTCCGCTCTCACCACAGCTTATTTACTGTTCTGTGCTGCTATACTCCTGCACCTTCAATTTATACATCTATTGCACCAACTAACAAAATTCATACATTACATCACACTAAAAGAACCACATACTCGCACAGTTAAGCCAGAGTTGCTATTTGCTAAAGATTTCAATCATATCGTTCACATTTTAACGATTTGATATTTCAGTTATTATTTCTTATACAAAATGGACCACGAACTCAAAACCATTTCTTAATGCTCGTGATACCAGCTGCATGACATTCCCAACAAATTAAGAATATTAAATGTCATAATATTTAATACATAGCAAGGAAATCCCACTCTTTTATGGAGCGTTAAGGAATCATCAGAATTACATCATATGCTTCTGTGCCCCTGAAAGCAATAATAAAATATCTACAAATACTAAAAAGGGTTTGAGATGTTACTTAAACTGTCGTACTATTTATTCGTATTCCAGGGCGGGGGGGAATTACACACACGGCTTGCTGACCTACTTTACTGCATCATTACTATTACTTCCCTAACGATTCTGTCCAACTTGCAAAAGGCCTGAGCATCGAAGGAGTTAGTGAAGACCCCTCCGGTTCGAAAAAGCTTCTCTATATCCAGTCACCAGGGAACATCAAAAAATAGAATAAACATGAAGTCATTGCAGTGAAAGGGTACATCATTTTCACTTTGGAACTGGTGCCAATGATACACTCTACCTACGACCTCCAGTCTTTAAAATGCCATCAGGAATCTCGAAATGAATATGATACTGATTCTGACGCTTGGTAATTTCGCAGGCTTCCAGCGAGCACTTCCTTCTCACTGCATAACGTGGAGTGGGGGAGGGGGGGGTGAGAAATCAACATAAGGTCACAATGTACTAGCCTAGGAAGTTCGTGTTGTTTTTACTTCCTTTGTTGATAATATTAGAAACCAGAAGTGTTTATATGCTTGTACACCAAAACCACCGCCACCACAATCGACGACAACAATAACAAGAACAAGACGAACATCAACATCGATGATAATAATAATAATAATAATAATAATAATAATACCACTCACCACCACTGCTGCGTCGTAAACAATGCCTCCATTCACACAACTGAGGTCCACGGTCGCCTGCAGGAGAGAGCACCAGTGTTAAAGCAAAAGGAAAACTTAGAAACATTACTTTTTGTACTTAATGCTTTGTAGACAGTCTCTCTCTCTCTCTCTCTCTCTCTCTCTCTCTCTCTCTCTCTCTCTCAACTATACCATTACTTACCTAACCGAACCCAACCCAACCCAAACTAACCTAACCTAACCCAACCCAACCCAGACTAACCCAACTCAACCAAACCTAACCCAACCAAACCTAACCCAACCCAACCCAACCTAAATAAACCTAACCTAACCCAACCCAACCCAATGCAACATAACCGAACTCAACCCAATCTAAAAAAAACCAACCGAACCAAAATAAACCCAATCAAACCCAATCTAAGCAAACCCAACCCAACCTAACCTAGCTAAACTCAACCCAACCTAACCTAGCTGAACCCAATCTAACCTAGCTGAACCCAACCTAATCTAACCTAGCTAAACCCATCCCAACACGACCTAACACACCCCAACCCAACCCAGCACAACACAACACAACACAATCCAACCCAACCCAATGCAACATAACCGAGCCCAACCCAATCTAAACAAACCCAACCCAACCAAAATAAACCCAATCCAAACAAACCCAACCCAACCTAACCTAGCTAAACCCAACCCAACCTAACCTAGCTGAACCCAACCTAATCTAACCTAGCTAAACCCATCACAACACAACCCAACCCATCCCAACACGACCTAACACACCCCAAACCAACCCAGCACAACCCAATCCAACCCAACCCAATCTAACCTAACCCAACGTAGCCCAACCCAACCCAACCTAACCAAATCCAATCCAACTCAACCCAACCCAACCCAACCCAACCCAACCTAACCTAACTAACCCAACCCAACCCAACCCAATCCAACCTAACCCAACCCAACCTGTCCATACCTACATACAACTACAGTATTTAGCCCAAGGAAGTACTGTATGTTGTTCTTGCTGACACTGTATCTAATTTATTTTCATCTGAGGGAACTTGGTCACTCAAAACTCAAATACTCAGTGATGGTTGTGTGAAAGTCGATGAGTCATAGATAAAACACAGAAACGTGTCTCCTTGGTTATGAATGAAAATCTCCCCCCTCTACTCTGATTAAGCTTGTCCATCATCTGTAAAAAGGGGGTTAGGGATCTCTGCCAGCTTAGAACAAACGCACTATAGACGCTTTTAGGCAGGTTAAGAGAGATCCAATACCCCTTCCCTACGAGACTCTTTCCCCTATGCTGAAGAAAATCGTCTGAAGGTAGCAATAATAGAATAATAAAAATCCATCCATGCAGTGAAGAGGCAGAGGTTAAGCTGTAGGAATAAGGATGGACGGTGCAGGGATAGGCTGGTGAGGCTGTGTGTGTGTGTGTGTGTGTGTGTGTGTGTGTGTGTGTGTGTGTGTGTGTGTGTGTGTGTGTGTGTGTGTGTGTGTGTGTGTGTGTGTGTGTGATGGGCAAATTGTGAGAGTGAACGTGGGCAAGAGTAAGGCTATAGTATCCGGGAGGGGCAATGAGATCAGGAAACCAGGCTCCCTAACACCTTTTCCTAAGCGACTAATTTGCTCATTGCACCTTACTGTCCTATTCTGTGTTATATAAATCCCTCAAACATCCCCCTATTCTGCATAATTAACGTAAAAAACGATTTTAATCACCCGTATCCAAAAATAAATCGCTATGGAAGTGACGTTCGGGAGTCTAAGAAACCGTAACATCCTCGTGGACTTAACAGGCTCCCCATACCTCTTCCATACAGGTCATATCCTTAGTGATTCATTTTGTATTTTCCACCTGCTTGTAAATTACCTGCAGTGTATTATTATTATTATTATTTTTTTTTACAAGCTGATTCTAATCATGAATAACATGTATAAAACAATAACGTGTCAAAGGTGCTAGTGAATCTCCTTTTATTTATTCATTTATTTATTTCGTTAGTCTTTATTGCTGAATGGTTGACTGATGGACTGTGTATGGGAGTTAGAGATTTGTGAAGTGAGCTGTGTATGACTTGCATCCAGCCATATCATTTACACACCAGTCGTGAACGAGACAGCCCTTGTATGTTTCAGTAAAGAATGTATGGTATTAGTGTTCAGTCGGTGGCAAGTGAGGGTATGTGGCATTGCTGCATACAGTATATTGCACGCTAGAGGACTGTTGGGCCTCAGGGTGGGGACTACATAGGCTATGACCACAGACGGATACACAGCAAAAATAAGAGTCGAAATGTGAAGGGCGCCTGGAAACTACTGCTTAACGTCTCCACCACTACAGATCTCCCCGTCAGCTGAATGAAATAGTATGGCGTTAGTATGATTACAATACAAAAAGTAAAGAATCAGTCATCCTCCTTTCGTACTGTGACTCCAAGTCGAAAAAAAAAAATCTAACGGTGCGTAAAGCTATGTGGGGGAAGCAAAAACACTGTGAAAAGACACCATCGTACTGAAATGCTGACGGGGACGAAAAATAAAAAAAAATTATAATCTGACAAACGCATGATTCTTCCGGGATGTGTTCACCAGGCCTTAGGATATTTCTGTACGCTTTAATTGTGCAAGCAATATATATATATATATATATATATATATAGATAGATAGATAGATAGATAGATAGATAGATAGATAGATAAATAGATAGATAGAAAGATACTGTATTCAATATGGACAGTGAATATTAGCACCGAAGAGATGACATGTGAAAGAGTGTAGTACTGTGCACATGAAAAGGCCACTTCGCCGCTGGGAATGGACTGTCAAGTCTATGGCTAGGATCCAGCACATAAAAAAAAAAAAATCATAAATTCAAGCCTTCGAAATCCTGGCTCCACCTCACAGCCAACACCATCTGCATATATTTTTTGTTATCTTTATAGATACGCTTCCCGTAAAGGTGGGACACAGAGATTTTATGCCCACTACGAAGTAAAAAGAAAGGACGCCAAACCACTGTCTTTGCCTTCTTCAGATTTATTTACTTATTTTGGTCCTTTGTTAATCTTCTTACCTTCCTTCACTCCCACACCTCTCCTTCTCAAACTTCATTTACCACACTCATTCACCTCCTTGCCAACTACCTCTCCTCCCACCTTCACACTCACCCACATATCTTCTTTGCAGTATCCTACCTACAACCACTTTCTCCTGAAAAAGTATAGTGTATTCACAACTCTTTTCTATCATTTTTAAAACAGTCTTGGTCATTCCACATCTATGACTATTACGTAACTCTATCCAAGCTACACCACACACACACACACACACACACACACACACACACACACACACACACCTCAACAACCGCACTCCATCGCTCTCACGCCTCACTTCACACTCCCTGCCATAGCAAAGGCTCACACCCGCAAACTGATGTGGAGACACACACACACACACACACACACACACACACACACGTAATCCTCTTCCTGAATCCATACTCCGTTCAGTTCCGTATCAAGACCTTCATGGCAGTGACCACGTTTAGTTCGACTTATGCTGAATATCGTGAGTATCAAATATTAATGCAGTGATATTAGAGAAAATGGACTGATTTGCTATTTAATATGAATAACGCAGATGTGCAGTTTCTTCCTGTGTATTCAAAGAACATGGAAACTACACACCCAATCCTGCAATATGTACGCCAGTTTCACTAAAATCCATATTGTTCACTTTCCAATATTTCTGACGGTTTTTAATTTTGAGATGGGAGACTGACCCCACAAGAACAATTAGCGGTGGGGTCACGGTGCTCAAATACGAGTATCGGATAAGAAATGAGAGATCACTGTACAAGTATTAAGATAAAAAAAACCATATGTCCTCCTTCCCCTATTTTGTATCGTTCATAAATTTTGAAGGGGAGCTGACGCCCTAAAAATAATGGCAGAAAATTATATGTGGTGAAAGACATTATCAAGTAACCAGACGAAGTGATCTGAGAAGTTCCGAAGAAATCCATTAGCACACTTTCCTGTACATCTGACCGCTTTTATTTTGGGGAGGGGGGGTTGACCCCCTAAGAAACTGTAGGGGCTCACGCGCCCCATATATCGCATTACGGATGAAAGTCCGTTGTTAAACATGTACTAAGATATCACAGCCATATCCGCCCTTCTTTCACTATTTCTGAGAATTTTTTATTTGGCTAGAACCCCAACTAAAAATCATGGTTGGAAAACTGTATATAGTGGAAAGCCTTCCCAGGAACACGACGAACTCACCCGAGACATTTCATAAGCACACACACACACACACACACACACACACACACACACACACACACACACACACACACACACACTGCCCGAGCCCGAGTATAGCACAACGATATCAGGCGCGTTGCCGAGAATTTTACCTTCCTGCTTCACAGGATTGATAAATGAAAAGTTGGGTTCTTCATATAACGAAGAGTTGATGCGTGCGTTAAACAGACTGATATAGACAGACAAATACATTTTATATATATATATATATATATATATATATATATATATATATATATATATATATATATATATATAGATAGATATAGAGAGTGAGAGAGAGAGAGAGAGAGAGAGAAATCGAGCCATCAGTCCACCTTTCCCCTTGTGCCTAGTTCAATTCCTCTCCCTACACTCAAAGACACGTGTGTAATTCACCGGGTCGGTCAGGATCACTTGATGGTCGTGATCGTCAGCTTTTACCCTCCCGGAAGGGAGCTGGGAGCTCATATAGTCCGATCTAAGGGCAAGGCTGTGACCTTCACACACGCACACGCCCGTCCCCTTGCTCAAGGGGGACAGTAACCACCCACTTCGTCAGTGAAACTTTTCGCAACCTGAGCGAGGCGCGAACTCCCGTCCACCAGTTGTGTGTGTGTGTGTGTGTGTGTGTGTGTGTGTGTGTGTGTGTGTGTGTGTGTGTGTGTGTGTGTGTGTGTGTGTGTGTGTGTAAAATGCCACAATAATCTGAGAATGAACGTAAATAAAATTCGGGGATGGAATGCCGGATGCTCGAGGAGAGAGGGAGAGTGAGAAAAAAAGATTGGATTTTGAGAAATATTGGGGGAAGGGAATCTGCAGTTTACGAGGCAGCTTTTACTCGTTTTGCCTGTTTTTTTTTTCTTTTTTTTCTAGAAGACAGCGTTGGAGGAGTCTCTCTCTCTCTCTCTCTCTCTCTCTCTCTCTCTCTCTCTCTCTCTCTCTCCCTTTTTCTCTCAATACAGGACAATCATGGGGAAGCCAATGTATTAAATCGCATTACAATATAAACACAAAAACCCCTTCAGCCCGAGTTTCCCTGTTTTTCCTAACGCCTGACTATTTTCTTCTGCTGGTTTGTCTTCATCTGACGGAACTGGACCACTCTTACAGCTCAGAGTCGTGGTTGCATGAAATTTGATGAGAATTGGTTGTGTGGTAGGAATGCGTCTCCTTGGTTACTAGTCAAATGAGCCCTCCACTTCCACTACACCTTTACACCTTTGCCATCAACTCAACTGGAAGCGGGTTAGGGATGAAAACACACTAGTATTTTTTTATTTATTCATTTTACGTTTGCTATTTTCAGACGGCTTTATTTACCTCCGTCGGGGACACCTTTCCAACTGGAGGGTGTTAATCTCTCTCTGTTTTGTTTTGATTCTGTTTTGGAGGGAACAATTTGCGAGCTTCTGTCCTTTGGTTCCTTCTTCCTTGTATAAAAAAAAAACGATATAAGGACGTTTCACAAACCTCCTAACTATCCCGACGCTGAATGAAACCGTCTGAAGATTGAAGGACTACTGTGAAAAACATACGTGATCAGACTGGTTGTGGTCTAGAAATACACTCCATTCTTCCCTTCAGTAGTGGTATTCATTTTTTTATTCAACGTGCCACTAGACGATTTTACTCAGCTTCTGGGAGCTGTATCGTACTGAAAGAGTTCCTCGCACTCTACATCAGCCCCTTCACTACGATTATTCACTTTCTTGCCCAGGCGATTTTTAAACCTTACGTGGGATGTATGGGAGGGAGGAGGCTTGACATGGGGTCGCATTCTGAGTGATTTTGGAGAGTTCTTTACGTCTTTTCCTTAGCGATTTATTCTGCACTTCACGACATAATATCTTTCTATATAGTATTAATGGAAACTATATCCTTATTAAAGCGATATAAGTAACCTACACGAGAATGGCAAGGTGTGCTAAGAAAAAGGTGTAGGAAGATGTAGCAAGGTGTAAGAAGGTGTAATAAGGTGTCAGAAGCCAAAATAAGTCGCTAAGGCAGGGATGTTACGAGTCCTCCTACGCCACCTTGAATACGGGCCATAATCTCTTCTTATAAAGGGAGAAAACGTAGTGGTAATGAAAACAAGGATATAATTACTGGTGCTATTAATATCATCATTGTTGTAGCCCATCAACTTGTTACTCTGTTACATGACGACGGATTCTCAGTTACTTATCAGGTCTTCGTTATCATCACCACCATCATCATAATCATTATTTTCCTTCTTACTTCTTCTTCTTTCACCGTTATTATTATTATTTTATTATTATTATTATTATTATTATTATTATTATTATTAATTATTATTATTATTATTATCATTATTATTATTATTATCATTATAATTATTGATGCAAAACTGTATGGAGGCTGGAAAAGGACCCACATTCAGGCTTCAGTGACTCACTCTCAGATGAATAAAATCGTCTTTAGTTAGCTGGAACAGAACATCAGAATAGCATCGACTATGAGAGGGTTAATGGTCCCTGTACTAACACTCTCAGTCTCCTCTGACACCCTCCCAGCTGAATAAAATCGTCTGAAATATAGAATAAAATACAAGGAAGAGTCGACCATGAATGTGTTAATGTATGGGTGTGAGAATCTGGTATGGGGTGAGTGTGAAGAGTTATGAGGGAGAGCAGTGGAAATGGCCCTACCAAGGAATGTATGTGTGGAATGTCTGGATTGGACTGGATGGCAAACACAGAGATTCGTGAAAGATGTGGAGTAAGGAAGTCTGTCGGTAAAGGAGGAGAAAAGAGTGCGTTTATATGGCATGGTTTTATAGAGAGAGCATATAGAGGGTGTGGTGAGAGGAGTGTGTGTGAGGGAACTGGAAGGTGGGTGAAGATGAGGTAAGCCAGGGAGACGGTGGATGAATGGAGCTAGGAGTGTGAGAAAGCGAGGTGAGGAAGTTGAGAACGCTAAGGAACCAAAAAGTGATCGTAATACGTGAACTGGGATACGTAGAAAGAAACACGGAAAGGTGTGGCATGTTAACCTGCGAGTCAACGGAATTAGAGGTTTATTTATCTATGAAGAAAAGTGCAAAAAAAAATGTGCAGACAGTTTTGCCTCTACGGTGCAGCCACGATTTCAAAGGCCGGATTGAGTTACGAATGGTGAGAGAGAGAGAGAGAGAGAGAGAGAGAGAGAGAGAGAGAGAAACACAAGGTATGCCGTCTGATGGATTAACTTTTTATTTTTCTTTGTTTCCGGATCCTACCCTTTACCATCTCGTGGATGGAGATGGGTAAGATGATGATGATGATGATGATGATGATGACGATGACTAAAGGACTTAAAGCTACGTCATTAAAAAAAAAAAAAACGGAAGGGCCGAAGGGAGAGCGGAATGAATGGAAGACGGGACTAGAAGGACGAAAGGGAAGGAGGAAGGGGAAAACGGGACGCAAATCGGTGAGTGTAAAGTGGGAGGGAGAGAGACACAGAAAGAAGACAAGTACAGAACTACTAGACAGATGCGGGACAAGGCCATGATATGAGACGTCGTTAAAGTCTGTGGGAGTGAAGCACCTGGCGTCCGAAATAACACAGGGTGTGACTGACTGAATGGGCCGTTTCAAGAGGTGTTCCCCGGAACTAAAATGGGAAGGAAGGACAAAGAGATAGATAGACAGTTTATATCTATATATACATACCGGGTATATATATATATATATATATATATATATATATATATATATATATATATATATATATATATGAGAGAGAGAGAGAGAGAGAGAGAGAGAGAATGAATGAATAAATGAATGAAGGAAGGAAGGAAGGAAGGAAGGAAGAAGAAAAAGGAAACCTGGTAGTAGAAAAAAAAAGAACAAAAGCGAAAGATAGTGAGAAAGGAAGAGAGTGAGAGAGCCAACACAGAGGAAGCAGGTAAGATTCCAGCAGGCAAACAAGGCAAACAAAGCAAGGAAAACAAGCAACAAAGGGGGGGTGAAAACAATCAACAAAGGAAGGTATTGATCCTTTTGAGGCATGCTGTTGGGCTATCACTATGGTATCCTTTGTATGAGATTTGTACAGGGGGGGGGGAGTAAAGAGGGAGGGAGAAAGGGGGGTAGATAGATGGATGGACGGGTGGATGAATGGATGGGTAGACAGACAGACAGATATATGGACAGACAGACAGATAGACATGACATACAGAAATAGGTAGATAGCCAGATACAAATAAAAAGACTGGCAGACAAAACTAGATAGACGAATATAGTAAAACATCAATAGTGTGAGACAGACAGATAGACAGACAGACATGGAGATAGACAGACAGATAGATAGTGAGTTACAAAGATGCACAGACCACACAGAACTCATGAGTAAGGAGGATGAAAAAATTGAGAGAGAGAGAGAGAGAGAGATCAGAAGGTCCAATCCCATCAAAGGGAGACAGACACATGTATTTCAAGTAGGGAGGAGAATATGAAGGAGAGGGGTGGGGGTGGGGGGAAGTGAGGGTGGGGGATGGGGGTGAAGGTGGGGGTCGGGATGAACTCTGGGATTAGGCGTGTGGAGGTAGACTGAGAGACAGATAGATAGGTTGGTAGATAGATAGATAATGATAGACAAATAAATAGGATAGACAGGCAGACATACAGATGGACAGATAGATAAAGGTAGGTAGACATTTCAAATATCCATACATGAACTCTGGGATTAGGCATCTGGCGATAGATAGATAGGCACAGTAAGTTATAATTTTAAGTAGTCTTTTATTAACGTACTTTTCACGGCAGGATATGGATGTAGGTCACTTGTTATTATTATTATTTTTTTAAGGAAGTCTCTGTTAGGGATAAGTCGCCTTTTATGACGTTACTTTCACTATGTATTTCAAGGTAATTTTTTTTTCTCGCGTCCTAAATTACTAAAAATACTTCAAAGGGTCACAATCCTTAAGTCATTCCAGGGATGAAAAGACCCCAGTCCCCTCCATCACCCATCCTCCCACATGCACTCCTTCATTTATCCCGCCTTTGCTTCTATTCGTCTACATAGCCACTCCAATACCACTCCCTTCTGCTCCTTTAAGGGTGCGTCCTGACTGAGAGCGTGCAGGCTGGGGCGCGCGAGAGGGGACGGGCTGGAGCATTTGAACATCTGCAGTAAGGGTGGGCCTGCCCTAACGGGTGTTGCCATGGAAACGTCGTCACGTCACCTCGGCAACTGCAAGCGGCACTATTCCTGGCACTAACAGTACAAACTACTTTTTAAAAGAGCGAAACCTTGCCCTTGACAGTATTAAACCATTAAAAAGGGGGTTTTGATTATCGCTTATCGAGAGCCAGAAGATGCGTTAAGTGTGCTTTTGGGGTTATGACAAAAATTCAGAAAAGTGAATAAAACCATAAGGAACTTTTTGATATGGTATTACAGATCATGAAAGAAATCCATGATACTGTGTAGTTTTCAAACTCACCAGAAAAAAGTTACACAAGATTGGCACATAATGTGAGAAGCATTTTGAGGGCACTTCTGTTCTAATGAACGTCAGTACCCAGGTAAAATTACATAACTTTCGCTTAATTACACACAGCTAGCGCTATGCAATAGTCCTGTTATTTTATTGGTGCAATTTTCAGCAAAATATCTTCACCATCTGTCAAAGTAACTACACTGTAAAACTTTATTTTTACTCTGATGTATACCAAAATAAACCCACCATACACACACACACACACACACACACACACACACACACACACACACACACACACACACACACACACCTATTTTTTCCCCTTCAATCCTCCTCTACCGCTGTGCACTACTGTAGATGCTGTTATTGTGCATCATATGGGATGCATCCCATACAGTTAGAGTCAGTGAAACGACAATATTAAGCTGCTCTATATCCATCCTGTCCGCGTGGGTTCAAGCAAGAAAAGTTACTGTGACTGTCAACTCTTCCCGTGTGAACCCGCGAGGGCACGAGTTGCTGCCCCCTCGTAACCACTGGCAGTGCGGCGGCCACACGTATGAGTTACCCTGATATTAAAACCTCTCACCTCAACCAGCTCTCGCTCGTCCCCGCCTGCCCGCTCTAAGTCCGGACGCATCCTAAGACACCCTTTCCTACATGCACTTTTCGAAGTTAAGCAACGTTGGGTCTGGTTAGTACTTGGATGGGTGACCGCCTGGGAACACCAGATGCTGTTGGCATCCCTACGTGCGGCAAGTCACATTAGTGTTAGAGGGGCTAAGAGGGAGGGGCCAGAGAGAGAAGTGAAGGTGGGTGGGGGGGGACAAGCGATGGTGCGTGGGTGGAGTGAGGGAGGGGAGGGAGGGAAGGTAGGGGAGGGAGAATAAAATGCGAAGTTGTGGCCACCCCATTTGGGATACATGGCGTCTGGCAATGGATGGATGATGGATGGATGGACTATTCGATAGATAAAGCTGCATTACACCTTGTATGGCGGCACCAGATAACAAACTTTAGATAGGTGGTGATATCAACGACTGGCTCGTGAGAGAAGTATACTGACGTGACAGATCAAACATTAGTGCAGAGCCATCGAGATTGTGTGGACCCAGATTATCAACGCAAGGAAGCCAGAGAACGAGAGGACACGGGCCCGCCTCCTCCAGCACACCAAGGACGAGTGGGAGCTGTTCAGACGAAACCAGCAAACCATCAACAACATTGTTTCCCCGGTGCCGCGAAGCCTGCATGTGGTTTTTAAGGCATGAGGCCACTGGACTACTTACTAAGGCTTTCCTGGTTGCTTTGGCTTGACCAGTGTCGGTAAACACTGACAGATATATTTTGGGAGTTTGGGTAGGATTTTGTTTTATTTTCCCTCTAACGGATTATGAGAGATATCGTTATTATATCCACCCATAAGCACAAACACCAAATTTATTTACCTTTTATGCACAATTATTGTAAATAGCCTTTCCATTTAGAGATGTCATTAAATAATTATTGAACTGGCATGATGGTGACTGTATAATGGGAGTGTATACCGCGAGGGTGATCATATTTACAGTGGACACAGCCATGTCAAACGTTGCATATAATATTTAGTTCCAAAAATTACATGTAAGGATAGAGGAAGCTTCTTGCACAAACATTACGGAAGTCAAAGCCATCCAGATTCCACTCTGCGTCTGAAACCAAAATACATGGATAAACACAAATATCTGGCTCCGCACTAATGACTGATCTGTCACGTCAGTATATTTCTCTCACGAGCCAGCCCTTGATATCACCACCTATTTAAAGTTTGTTATCTGACGCCGCTATACAAGGTGTAATGCAGCTTTATCTGCCGAATAGTAACTCCTTTACATGATGCCCTGAATGAGAGAAAATAGACAAATTATGTGGCCACAACTTCGCATTTCATTCTCCCTCCCCTACCTTCCCTCCCTCCCCTCCCTCACTCCACCCAAGCACCATCGCTCGTCCCCCCACCCACTTTCCCTTCTCTCTCTGGCCCCTCCCTCTCAGCCCCTCTTACTCCAGTGTGACTTGCCGCGCATTAAGGAGCCAGGCTGAGGCAGGGGTACAGGAAGATAGGTGATTATTTATGGCCACGACTGTACTTCCTGTCTCTCTGCCTACCCTAGTCTCTATCACCAGTCCCTCCCACCAATCTAAGCCGACTTCCCACACGCACACCTTCACTATCCCACTTTAGTATCCATTACAGCACTCTACCTAGTTTTTTTTCCTTTTTTTTTCTTTATGTGCCCGACTCTGGTCATAGGCTTCACAGACTGCTCCCAAGGCCCAGTAGTCCTTCTACATTCCATACACCTCTACATGCAACCACTTCGGCGCTAACACCCACTGTCCATATTGAATACATGCTAGGGCTGTCTCATACAGGACTGGTGTATTGGTATTAGTGGGGGTATTTTTACGACATGTCGGCGGGTCTTCTGGTAGATCAGTAAAGTCTGATTTTAATGAAATTCAAATCCTTAAACTGTTCCCTGCCCCAGCGGGGATTTGAACCTGGGTCCGGCAGGACCGCAGGCCACCTCTCTACCGATTGAGCCACCGCCTCCCCAGTAGCTGATCTCAACATCTATTTTCCCCAGATCTATCACCACATGGGGAAAATTCAACTACCAGAGTCACTTTTACCACAACAAATTCAACCCATTCCTTCCCTGGGAGTGTCCTACGCTGAAGAATAAAAAACAAGGCACAGTCACCCTCGCTGAAGGTCGGAACGTGGGATTCGGTGCAATCCAGTGTCGGTTTTCTTCACTAAACCCCTGTAAACAAAACACACGGTGCCAGCGTTCTAAAGTGCTAACAGATAACGTTCAACTGTTTTACGGCAACCATTGAAATAAAAATACCGAGCGCAAATCAATTCCATCCTTTAAGTAAGAGTGTGTTCACTATTTTGTTCATTACTTTGGTCCAGAGTTTCTTCCACTCAATATTTATCAGCTAAAATATATCTGTTATTGCTCAAATCAGGCATAATGGGTTTAAACCTGTAAAAACTGAGTCATTTAAAACATTCATCAAAAAATATGCTTAATATGACCATAACTGGCTTTAATTGATCATCCTGGCCAATAAAGTCTTTTTTTTTCATTCACTTCCAGTGTAATTATATTTACGTGTTTAATATGGCTGACTCGCTTGAACTGGCTCGACTGGAATTGCTTTGGCCTCAACTATCTACGGTACATGCTAAATATTAGAAGGATAGGTAAACTCTAGGTGTGCTTTGGGGAAAATTGGTGCTAACAGTACTGCCTTACCGTTTACGTAACAGACACTGACAAGGATGTGATACAAATAATATATAGTCACTGTACTGAAGAGGATAACCTTCACACACACACACACACACACACACACACACACACACACACACACACACCTTCCAAACACCTCCAGGATTCTTTTATCAATGCATCCAGGCATCCTGATAAAAATGGATCTAATTTTTTACTTACTGTGTTTAGCTTTGAAAGGAAGGAGCAAGTTCTATAGACTCTCAATCTCCAGGTCTCACTTACCTGTTTATAAAAAATTACAGGCAAAATTACTCATTCTTTTCTTCCATGATAAACACCCTTCATCACTTATACATGCCACATCATCCTACAGTAGTCATCCCCTTCACTCCATCTTATCTTCATTTTACACACTGCTATCCTTGTCCTATTACTTTTATCGACTTTCATTCATCTCCTCTCCATCTTATCTTCATTTTACACGATGCTATTCTTGTCTTATTACCTTTATTGACTTTTTATTTTTTATTTATACAAGCAGGTATACTTTTACAGGGCCCCAGGCAAAACACGGGGTCTTTTCCCGAGCTTGACATAATATTTCCTGGTTTGAACGTGTGAACTGTGTACAAATAGTTCTTTCCACTGATGACTATACAGAAAGTCCAAATGTAACGCTCCTCTACCACTCTGTCAGGGGCTTTCTCGTGTCTTGTGTGGACGGCTTACTGCTATCAATGACTAACCTGTATCATTATTTTAGTGTTATCAGTGTCTAACTTGCATCACTATTTTGTGTTATCAATGTCTAATTGGTATCATTATTTATCAGTGTCCAGCCTCATTTATTCATTTCTTATCCTCGCTGCCTCATCCACGCAAGACACAAGATAACATCAGGCGAGTTTCTAGTGCAGTGCTATATACGTACCATCTTCTATTTCTCCTGCCCATTCACTAGTAAAAACAAAAGGTGATTATTTCCCTCTCCAAAGCCCGAGGAAAATAATAAAAATAATAATGACAGTGGTAGTGGTAGTAGTAGTAGTAGTAGTGGTGGTAGTAGTAGTAGTAGTAGTAGTAGTAGTAGTAGTAGTAGTAGTAGTAGTAGTAGTAGTAGTAGTAGTAGTAGTAGTAGTAGTAGTAGTGGTGGTGGTGGTGGTAGTAGTAGTAGTAGTAGTAGTAGTAGTAGTAGTAGTAGGAATAATAATAATAATAATAATAATGTATCACCAGTGTTTTCGTACATGGTCTTAATCTCTCTCTCTCTCTTTTTCTATATTTCACAGTATTGATTCTTCGTGATAGAATGGGAGGGAGGGAGGGAGGGAGGAAAGGGAGGGAGGGAGAGGAAGAAGGGAGCAGGAGGGAGAGACTGGGAAGAAAGACAGAAATAGATGGAGAGAGAGAGAGAGAGAGAGAAGGATGCAGCAATTTTTCCCTTCCTTTCCTCCATCTGTCTGTCTGTCTGTCCCTCAATCCCTCTCCACACATCTATCTGTCTATCTATCTATCTATCTATCTGAGTCGCGGATTATCAGTATAAGTATCTGACTCTACCAATCCGTTTCTTCCATTCTCTCTCTCTCTCTCTCTCTCTCTCTCTCTCTTTCTCTCTCTCTCTCTCTCTCTCTCTCTCTCTAACAAGCCCCCCGCCTCTAACTACCTCATTAACTACACTAATTAAAGCTTGTTAACGCCTTGTTCGGAATTAGTCTTTATCTATCCGTTTATCTATCTGTCTATCTCCAAGGCTGTCTCTCCCTAGTTTAGTATTTATTTTACTATCTATCTATCTATCTATCTATTATCTATTCTGTCTATCTGTAAGACTATCTCCCTCATCTTTCGCTGTCCAAATCTATCTATCTATCTGTTGATCTATTTTATTTGTCTGTCTGTCTGTCTGTCTGTCTATTTCTCTTTCTAACAAGTACCTATTTTTTTTTCTATCTGCGGAGCTGCTTTGCTTTCACTCTACCTGTCTGTCTGTCTATCTATTCATTTATCTATCGTGTACACAATACCTAAAAGTCTGGTCTCCTCAAAATCTCTCTGTCTGTGTCCCTGTCGTTATATCTGTCTGTCTGTCTGTCTATGTATGTATGTGTCTATCTATCTATCTATCTATGTCTATCATTTTTTTTTCCTATTCGTCACTGACCCTTTCTCTTTTGTCAGCTATGTCTGTCTGTCCGCCTGTACGGAAAGTTGCTCTCTCCCTCCATCTTGTGTGTGTGTGTGTGTGTGTGTGTGTGTGTGTGTGTGTGTGTGTGTGTGTGTGTGTGTGTGTGTGTGTGTGTACCTGTCCTCCTCTCTCTCCCTCCCTAACTCTCTCTCCATCCACCTGAGTCAAAGCATCTTTCTATCTATCTGCTGGAATTTCTGTCTGTCCAATATGATCACTTTGTTCACCAGTCCATCGATATATGTAAGTATTTATGTGTGTAAACGTGTGTGTATCTATTTCTATCTATCTGTCATTCTCTATGTCTATCTACCTACACTGTACCTTCGTGTGTACCGTGTGTGTGAATGGATATATGTAGTGTACCGTACATGACTAATTATGTACACATGTATGGATATAAGTGTGCGTCTATGTATGAATCCGCTTTTGTCTATCTATCCGTCAGTCTATCTCTCTGTGTCTGTATGTCTGTCTGTCTACTGTATCTATCCGTTCAGGCGAGAAATTTAACTTCATGTCTATCTACCAATCGATCAGAGTACACGTCCATCTATTTGCTATCTATTTATATCTATCTATGTGCCTGTCTGTATATCTTATCCACCCATGTCTGTTTATCTATGTGTATATATCTCCTTGTGTCTATCTAATAATTTTTCTATCTATCTACCATATCTCCTTGTGTCTATCTAATAATTTTTCTATCTATCTACCATATCTCCTTGTGTCTATCTAATAATCTTTCTATCTATCTACCTATCTATCTATTTGTGTCTGTGTACCTATGTGTATGTATTTGTCCGGCTGTCTATCCGTCTATCTATCAATCTGTCAGTCTATTTATCTATCGCTTACCTATATCTATTAATCTATCAGTCTGTCTCTCTCCGTAAGTCCGTTCATCTACGTACACATTAATATGACACATTTCTTTTCGCTTACCTATCTGTCTATCTACCTATCTATCTATCTACTCGTCTCCCGCCTTTGCATCTACCGTCCCCTCCACACTATCCATCACTCAAGCTATATTTGCCCAGCCTGAAACTTCAATATTCTCTCTCTCTCTCTCTCTCTCTCTCTCTCTCTCTCTCTCTCTCTCTCTCTCTCTCTCTCTCTCTCTCTCTAATCTATCTATCTATCTATCTATCTGTGTGTGTGTGTGTGTGTGTGTGTAATATGCTGTACATAAAAGACAAATAAATAGGTAAAGATCGATGGAAGTATATAGACAGATAGCTAGGACGATAGGCAGAAGTGGACATTTACACACATAAATGACGATAAAGATATACCCAAATACACAGCAATACACAGGCAGGCAGATGAAATAGGAAAATCAGGAACACAAATAGAGAGTCAGATAGATAAATAGATCGATAAACATATAGACAGACAGATAAAGAGAGACAGGTAGATAGATAGACACAGAAACACAGATGGACAGACAGACAGACATAGAGATAGACAGGTGGACAGAGAGGTAGGGAAAAAAGAAAAAAATATCCCCTGCAACAACACGTAAAATGACAGAACCTAAAAATTGGAGACATTTTTAGGCGTGACGAGAGAGAGAGAGAGAGAGAGAGAGAGAGAGAGAGAGAGAGAGAGAGAGAGAGAGAGAGAGAGAGAGAGAGAGAGAGTTCAAATTACCTAATACCATAACCTCCTCGCCTGGCTTCATTTCAACTGACCTGGGACGACCTGTGATGGCCTTGTGACCTGTAATGACTTAGAATGACCTGACCAACCTAGACCTAGAACAGTACTCTTTTACATTCCTGTTGGCAAGCATTCGGTTCTCAAAATATCTTCCAGCATCCCTTGTCAGAAATACTCAAATTCTTCGTACATGTTTATCCTGACAGCAAAATCACACAACGACTATGATGGCACAAAGACTCAGCAGCGTCAGACTAACCATACAGACGAACTTAATGGCAAAGATTTCTAATTACAGAGTTTTGTCACTTAACTACTTGGCGTGTTCTGCACCTCAAGTTCTGAACCACCAACCTAGAATGGCCTGAAGTGATGACCGAAAATGACCTAGCCTGACCTAAGATGACCTCAGATGACCTAAAATGACCTATGATGCTAAAATGGCTTAAATGATTCTGTATAACTGAACATGACCTTAAATGACCTGATATGACCAGCATGACCTGATATGACCTCTGGCTGACCTCATGACCTGCTGACCTTACTGTCTGTTGATCTGCATTAGTTGGATTATCACACACACACACACACACACACACACACACACACACACACACACACACACACACACACTCTCCATGAAGAAAGAAAGAAATGGAAAAAGGTGGAAGAAAAAACAAGAAAGAAACAATAGGAGAAAAAGGCGAAAACCGAAAAAAAAAAAACAATAACCACGACAAACAAACACAAAACACAAAACTCTCCCCATCAATGATATAGAGGCCATAAAGAGTGAAGCAATTGGGCCAAAAAATCACACTATCTTCTCGCTTCACTATACCAACCCCGTCCTCCTTTAGCAACATCAAGCGCGGAAGACACGGGGATGATGAGGAGTACAGTACCTGCCTACATACATACAAACATACAACTACAAGTGTTCACTGTATTTGTAGGTCGCTCCAAAAGGCAAGACTAAATTAAACAGATGTATTTCTTTTTTTTTTTAATGTAGTTTGTATGTCTTTAATTGGGCGGGGTTATGAGGAGAGAGAATGGGCGAGGAGCTGTAAATGTTTCCCTCCTCACTTCTAAAACCACACTGAGAGAGAGAGAGAGAGAGAGAGAGAGAGAGAGAGAGATGCATGGCCTGCTGTGGGATGCGAGGTCTACAGGCTGAAAAATTATTCGCATTTGTTTTGTGTGTGTGTGTGTGTGTGTGTGTGTGTGTGTGTGTGTGTGTGTGTGTGTGTGTGTGTGTGTGTGTGTGTGTGTGTGTGTGAGAGAGAGAGAGAGAGAGAGAGAGAGAGAGAGAGAGAGAGAGAGAGATTCCTTCATTTATATACCCTAATGAAATTCTTCACTCTCTCTTTCCTCTCCTCTCTCCTCTCCCACCACTTCTTCCCTCCTCTTCCCCCTTCTCCCCTTCCCTCTCTCCCTCCCCCTCTATTCTCCAACTCCCTCTGTCCTTTCTTCTCTCCGTCTGACATCCCTCCTTCCCTCCCTTTGCCATCCTACACCCGAACTCCCGTAATTAGAGAGGAAGTCTTTCTATTAATTCCGTAGTGATGCTGGACTAACTCAGAAGAAGCATGCTGTCTGTGTGCTCTGTGTATCAATGTAATTATCTCTCTTATCTCCCTCAGTCTCTCTATTCACCCTTAATTCTCTTCTCCCTCTCTCACTCTCTCTTTCCTCCCTGCCTTTCTCTTTTCCTTCTTCCTTCTCTCTTCCTTCCCTTCTCCGTCCTTCTGTTCAGCTTTCCTACCCTTGTCTCTCACTCTCACAGAAAAGATATCACAGTCATATCCCTCCCTACATTAAAAAGGAAACAGTCTCTCTCTCTCTCTCTCTCTCTCTCTCTCTCTCTCTCTCTCTCTCTCTCTCTCTCTCTCCTGTCAACCCCATCCTTGTCCCCCCCCTCTCACAAAACAGATATCAGAGTCACATACCACCCCGTACCAACCAACCTAGTAAGAATCAATAGGGCTCACGCTGTTTGCTTTTCTTTGTACTCCCTTTGTATTCCCTCTTCCTCTCTCTCTCCACTCCCTTCCCCCTTCCCCCTTCCCTCCCTCCCTCTCCTCTCTCCCTCGTGCTATCCTATTTTTGAACCTCTATAAATTGGACAGGACGTCAACAGTACAATTCTGAGTACCTTAAAAAAAAAAAAAAAAAAAAAAAATCCGTGTGATTTGTGTATGTACAGTAATTCTTAGTACATCTGATTACCTTACTCTTTCTCTCCCTTCCTCTCTCTCTTTCTCTCCCTACCTCTCTCTTTCTCTCATCCTATCTCTTTCTCTTCCTTCCTATCTCTTTCTCTTCTTTCCTCTCACTTTCTCTCCCTTTATCTATCCCTTCTCCACTTCTCTCCCCCCCCCCGACACTTTTTCCCGCCCTCTCTTTCCCTTCCCTCCCTTCCTGTGCTTCCCTCGTCTCCCCCCCCCTCCCTTCCTTCCTCTCTTCCCTTCCTTCCCCTCTTCCTCGCTCTTTCCTCTCTCCCTCCTTCCCTCCTCATTTCTTCCTCCTTCATTCCAGTTTTTTTCTCCTTGTCCTTCCCTCTCATAAAACAGATACTACTGTCACATACCATCCATCAACAAATCTCTCTCTCTCTCTCTCTCTCTCTCTCTCTCTCTCATAAAACAGATACCACAGTCACATCCCTCCACAGTAACCAGCCAAACAGAAGTCAATAGGTCGTTTGCTGGTTGTTTTTCCTTGTACTCCCTTTGTACTCATTCCCTTTCTTCTCTCTTATCGATCCTCCCTTCTCCATTTCCTCCCTCCCTTTCTCTTGTTTTTTTTTTTTTTTTTTTTTTTTTTTCCCCAGTCTTTCTTCCTCCCTCCCTCCGTCCCTCCTTGCATTCATCTTTTCCCACTCTAGATCTATCTTTCCCTCACTTTCTTCCAGTCTTCCTCCCCCCTTCTCTCTCCCTACCTTTCTTTCTCCCTTCATCCCCCTTCCTCACTCCCTTCAATCTTTCCCCCTTTCCTAAATCCCCCTTCCCTCCTCACCCTTTCGTTCTATTTCCCTTCCCTTGTCCTTCTTCCTTAACTTCTCTCCCTCCCTCCCTCCTTCCTTCCTTCTTATTCTCCCATTCGTTCCTTCTATTCCTTCATATATCATTCTCTTTATTTTCAAACCTCCTTTTCGTCTTTCTCAATTCACCATCTTCCTTTTCTTCGTTCACTCCTCCCTCACCCTCTCTCATTCCAACACTCCCTCCCTCCTTCCTTCCTTCTCTCCTTTCTTTCCTCCCTCCCTCCACTACTCTTTATCTCCTTTCTTCCTGCATCCTTCCCTCCTTTTTTCCAACATTTTCTTTCTCCTTCCTTCCTTCTAGATCCTCTCTTTCTCCTTAGCTCCCTCCCTCCATCATGCCCCTTCTTCTTTCCTTTTCCCCTCCCTACCTCCTTCTCAGACAATCTCCCTCCCTCCCTCCCTCTCTCCTCCCTTCTCACCCTAATCCCTTTCCTCCCTCCCTCCTTCTCATCCTAGTTCCTTCCTTTCCTCCTTCTCACCCTAGTTCCTTTCCTCCCTCCCTCCTTCTCACCCTAGTCCCCTCTCTCCCTCCCTCCTTCCCACCCTAGTCCCTCCCTTCCCTCTTTCTCATCCTAGTCCTTCCTTCCCTCCTTCTCACCCTAGTCCCTTCCTTCTTCCCTCCCTCAACTCTCCCGCCCTTCTTCTCACCCTGGTCCCTTCCCTCCTTCCTTCTCACCCTAGCCCCTTCCTTCCTCCCTTTTTCTCACCCTAGCCCTTCATATCCTTCTCCTTCCCTCCTCCCTCCTTCTCACCCTAGCCTCTTCATTTCCTCCTCCTTCCCTCCTCCCTCCTTCTCACCCCGGTCCCTCCCTCCCTCCCTACTAATCTCCTCGCTTCCCGTCTCTTAATTTCCTCCTGCGTATAAACACTCACTCCCATCAACGCCCCCTTCCTTCCCTCAATCTCTCCCTTCCTCCCTCTCCCTCCCTCGCTCATTCTCATCTCCCTCCTTCCTTTCTTCATTCTCTCCTTCTCTCCTTTCCCCCCTTCCTCCTTCCTACCCTCCCTCCGATCACCATTCCCTCTCCCTCCATTCTTTTACCTTTCCCTTCTTTCCTCCCTTCACCTCTCCCTCATTTCTTTCTTCTCCCTCTTCTTCCTTCCCTCTATCCATTTTTTCCTCCCTTCAACCCTCTCTCCCTCCCTCCTTCCATTTGTCTTTCTCCTCTTCTCCCTTTCTTTCCCTTCCTTCCTTCACTCCTCCCTCTCAGTTTTAATTGCTCCACCATCCCTGTCTATTATTGCATCCTCTCTCCCTCCTTCCCTCCCTCCCTCCCTCCCCCTCTCTCTCCCTTTCCCCGCCATTATCATCGCTACTAATCCCATTCTCCCTCACTCCAATCTCTCTCTCTCTCTCTCTCCGTCCTCCCCCCTCCCTCCCCACTCTCCTTGATACTACATAACTTAGTTAACTCTCCCATCCAGTCTCCCTCTCTCTCTCTCTCTCTCTCTCTCTCTCTCTCTCTCTCTCTCTCCCTATGTATTACGTTATGATTTCAGGAGGTGATTCTTTGGTTTGTTTAGAGAGAAGAACAAGTAACATCAGCGGGTGCAGGTGTCCACCGTTCCGTAGCCACCAGTACTGATGGTCTGACGGGTGGATTATGAGAGAGCATTGTTGTCCATAAGGTTAGCAGTAACTGTAAAATCACGAGGCACCAGGTTCACAGAGCTTTTTCTTTTTTAAATCAGATATAGCCCCTGAATTATCTCCCAAAGTAATTGTGTCAAGTCCTTTAATACCCCCCCCCACACACACACACATATATATAGAGAGAGAGAGTGAGTTTTACGCCAGGTACCCCTTTTTTGGATAAGGGCTATGGCGTTGCCCCTGGGTAGAGGACTTTGGTTTGGAGCGTGTAGCATTTTATGACCGGATGCCCTTCCTGATGTCTACCAATGACCCTTGGGTGGATTCGATCCTCCGACCCTTCGGTCAGAACGGAGCGCTCTAACCCACTGAGCCACGGCTGCTACACACACACACACACACACACACATATATATATATATATATATATATATATATATATATATATATATATACTCAGCCTCCTCCTCCACCCAGGACTCCAGCTAAGCTAATACGCTCCCTAGTTCTCCCCTTTTCTTTCTTCTTCCATCCCTCCTCCTCCCCTTCCCTTCCCCTCTCCCTGCTGCCCCCCAGCTTGCCTAAACGCGTGTAACTACCAACGCGAAGGGAGAGTTAATTGGCTGAGGGAGAGGCAGGGAGAGTACGTGAGAGAGGGAGAATGGCTGAGGGAGAAGCAGGGAGGGAGGGAAAGAGAATGTGTGAGAGATGGTAAGGGAGTGAGAAAGAAGCGGGGTGAAGGAGAGGCAGAGTGAGGGAGAGGTAGGATGAAGGAGAGAGAGGCAGGGTGAGGGAGAGGTAGCGTGAAGGATAGAGGAAGGGTGAGGGAGAGGAAGGGAAGGAGATGTAATGTGGGAGAGTGGGTGAGGGAGGGGCAGGGTGAGGGAGATGAAATGTGGGAGTGTGGGTGGGGGAGAGAGAGGCAGGGTGAGGGTTAGAGTGGATGAGGGAGAGAATGTGTGTGTCAGTAGGTACATGCGAATGAAGAGAGAGAGAGAGAGAGAGAGAGAGAGAGAGAGTTAAGATAATGGACTGAGCTAAGCAAAGTTACACATACACAAACACCACTACACTGCCAACACATTTACACACTACACTGTCAACACCTTTACACACTACACTGCCAACACATTTACACACTACACTGCCAACACCTCTACATACTACACTGCCAACATCTTTACACACTACATTGCCAACACCTTTACACACTACACTGCCAACACCTTTACACACTACACTGCCAACGCCTTTACATACTACACTGCCAACACCTTTACACACTACACTGCCAACACCTTTACATACTACACTGCCAACACCTTTACACACTACACTGCCAATATCTTTACACACTACATTGCCAACACCTTTACACACTACACTGCCAACACCTATGCACACTACACTGCCAACACCTTTACACACTACACTGCCAACACCTTTACACACTACACTGCCAACACCTTTACACACTACACTGCCAACACCTTTACACACTACACTGCCAACACCTTTACACACTACACTGCCAACACCTTTACACACTACACTGCCAACACCTTTACACACTACACTGCCAACACCTTTACACACTACACTGCCAACACCTTTACACACTACACTGCCAACACCTTTACACACTACACTGCCAACACCTTTACACACTACACTGCCAATATCTTTACACACTACACTGCCAACACCTTTACACACTACACTGCCAACACCTTTACACACTACACTGCCAACACCTTTACACACTACACTGCCAACACCTTTACACACTACACTGCCAACACCTTTACACACTACACTGCCAACACCTTTACACACTACACTGCCAACACCTTTACATACTACACTGCCAACACCTTTACACACTACACTGCCAACACCTTTACACACTACACTGCCAACACCTTTACACACTACACTGCCAACACCTTTACATACTACACTGCCAACACCTTTACACACTACACTGCCAACACCTTTACACACTACACTGCCAACATCTTTACACACTACACTGCCAACATCTCATCCTCTCTCTTTTGGGTCCAACTAACGCCAGACGATTTTATTCAGCTGAGAGGGAGTCATAGGTGCCTGAGAGTGTCAATACTGCCACTACTAACCCTTTCATGATCGGGGAAAGTCTAGCATTCTATTCCAACTAGGTAAGGGAGATTTTAACTGAGAGAGAGAGAGAGAGAGAGAGAGAGAGAGAGAGAGAGAGAGAGAGAGAGAGAGAGAGAGAGAGAGAGAGAGCGGAATGAAGGAAAGCAGGGTGAGAAGGAAGACGGACAGGAGAGAACAAAGGGAGGATATTGGAGAGACGGGGAGGGAGGGAGGAAAGGAAAGGGAGGGACATGAGAAGGAGAAAAGAAGGCGAAAGGGGGAAGATCAAGGAAGGAGAAGAGAGAGAGAGAGAGAGAGAGAGAGAGAGAGAGAGAGAGAGAGTGATTAAGACAGCCGAGAGGAGAATGACAGAGGGATACTGAGGATGTGAAGGATGACGGAGAAGAAAGAGACGGAGAGATAAACAGATGGGAGGGAATGAGAGACGGAGGAGGAGGAGGAGGGATATGGAAGAAAAGAAAAGTGAAAGGGGAAGGTTATACAGCAAACAGGTCGATAGATATAAACAGACAGGTAGATAGATTACAGATACAGACAGCAGGTATATCGATTATTGAGAGAGAGAGAGAGAGAGAGAGAGAGAGAGAGAGAGACCACAGAAGCTCTCTCCCACCTACAAATACTTCTTCCAAACAAACACAGTAAAGCACAAAATACACCTTTTTCAGAACGGAACTCCAGGGAAATTGTATAGGAATGTAGAATGTAGTACCAAAAAGCAATGATCATGAATTCTTAACTATAACCATCATCATCATCATCATCATCATCACCAGCATCCCAGGTCTGTTCTCAGTTATAAATGTGTTAGGCATGATCTACAAACGTGAAAATGAAAAAAAAAAAAAAAAAATTTGAGAGAGAGCTATCATCAGAGTGCCTAGTGAAAATGGGTCACTCCTTTACTAATCCTTCTTTACGCATGAAAATAAAATAATAGTGACATCTTTAATAGTCACTAAAGGACGTTTTGTGGGGAATATTTACAACTTGACTATTATCCCGACACCGCAAGAGTACTAAGCCAACCGCTTGTGTGAAATTAATACAGTTGTTCATGTACAGTAGTATTCTATTTATACCAACTAGTCATACGTGATAAGTGCAGGGAAAAATACCACTAGCAGTGTTGATATTCCGTTTTTGATTATACCCAATCTACAATACACAAGTACGTTATATCACAGTACAATAATTCTATCCTAGTTAATTTTGGTCAATTTTAAGCCGTCATCCAGGTATATTTCGAAACTGTTTGTGGCGGAGCTGTATTAAATTTTCTGGAAGCACGTTACATTCCTCACTCACATAGCTGGTGGATAAATATGTAACATCATCTAACTCTGTGGCCTCCAAGAATGACACTTTCCGGGAGAAGGCAGTGCGGGGCAAAGCTGAGACAACTGACCATTTCTGCTTTCACACCCTTTGAGAATTTCCAGGCAGTTTAGCTCGATTCAACTTTGTCATGGATTATAAGTCAATTTTCTTCACCTTTCGTCATAAGGTGTATAGGTAGGATAACTCCTTAGTGATGCTGTAGTAAAACTGATTCCAATTTAGGTGTGTCCTTGTACTGACAGGGACCAAAATTGCACGACATATTCTAAATGCAGCATCACCAGGTTTGTGTAGAAAGAGATGATGGCGGCTTTACTTGAAAATATAACATTTTTGTTGTTATATATTAATTCCCTGTCATCCTTCTTCGTAGTTTCACCAGATGTTTTGAAATAATCACTCATACAACTTTTACAGTCTTAGAGGTCTTCAGTTTCTGTTAATTCATGCTCGTATTCCTCATGGCACCTTCTGACTGGTAATACTTGGTACTTGTTTAATTCACATAGCATTAGCCGCTGGGATGAACAGTCAGTCTAGCTGTATAAATCTTGTTGGAAATGTACTCTGGCATTCAGTATATCACAAATATATCTCTAAAATTATGCTATGAAGTTCTAAAAGGTAATTTCCGTAAATCATGAAGGGAACAGGCCATAGAAGTGATCCTTGTGGTATTCCGTTAATTGTCACGAACCAGAGAGATGAGTCACTTACTTCGACCCCTGATATACGAAACGAGCTGGCTAACGAATTGTAAGTTACTACACGTCATTCTTAACGTACTAACTTGGCATAGTAAGTTGTCACGAGACCCTGTATCAACAATTGGTGGAAGTCTAGTATTGTTAGAGTAAATGATATGCAGTGATGATGGACCCGAGACAGTTTATTAAAGAACTGTGTTAAGTTTATTAGAGCAGGCCTTCATCTCGTAATGCAGTGATGTATATATAGTGGTAATGAAACTGCTTGTGTGTGTGTGTGTGTGTGTGTGTGTGTGTGTGTGTGTGTGTGTGTGTGTGTGTGTGTGTGTGTGTGTGTGTGTGTGTGTGTGTGTGTGTGTGTGTGAGAGAGAGAGAGAGAGAGAGAGAGAGAGAGAGAGAGAGAGAGAGAGAGAGACCAAGTAGCGTATCTGTTCCTTTCATTACGACTCATATTTCAGTTAATTTTTGCTACTGACAGACGATTTTATTCAGCTAGAAAAAGGCCACCCGTAATGAAGAGGCTAATGAAGGATATGTGAAACCACTACAGTAGAAAAAAAAAATAAAAATCTATGACCGTCCGCAGATACCAAAAATGGAGCACAAAGGACGTCCTGGGCCTGAAGGGGTTAACATCTCCCAGGACGGTTCCATAAGCCCATCGATCCGTCACACACACACACACACACACACACACACACACACACACACACACACACAAAATCAGTACTGCAGCTGCCAAAACACTGTATATTATAAGATTCCACAACTTCTAAAACTGCCATGATCAAACAGTACTCAAGTGGTGGCATGAGGTGAAGGGCAGTAAATCCAGCTGTTGACCTGCCATGTACACAAAACACTGCAGAGTTTGAGGGAATGGACTGACTAATCTATGCCAAGTTTGGTATACATAAAAAGGACTTGTGTTATTCAGCTTCGTATATCTGCTATTTTACCTTCACTTAATCACAGCTTAACTAAACTACATGGATATATAATTTTTCACCTGTTCAACAATGTTACAGGTACAGTGCGGCCAAGGTGTGTATGCAAAGGATTCAAGTTGCAGGTTTTCTCACTCTTCTGCCTTCATCTCACCTAAGTGCGTTGCAATTAAGCTTTCCCCTGCGTTCAGGAAGAAGAAATGAATTAGCAAGGCCGAGGCAATTTCGCAGTCCCCCGGCATTATAATTTCTGCTACATTTAATGCTATTCTTGCGTCGCCTTGAATTACTCCCGTCATTATAGTCACCTGAGCCGCCGTTCCCACACTCTTAATTATAGGTTTTTGCGGCGTCATGGCACAGTGAAGGCCGTGTCCTCGTGGGCCTAGCTGCCTCCCTGACACATTCTCCGTGCCGATTTATTTTACTTATTTTTCATTTATCTTATTTATTTCTTTTCCATGTCATTCATGTTTCTTTTTATACCGATTTATTTTTCCTGCATAAAGTACAATATTCTTTAACGTGATATAACAAAGAATTAAAAAGGTGAAGAATAAGTGCCATACTCAAGCAATTTCCCACCTACAACGAAAATAGGGACCTGGATTGTGAATTAGATGGTTGTGCTGTAGCCTTGAAGTGTCTGGGTGCTATCCTTGTCAGTTACACACACACACACACACACACACACACACACACACAAAGAGAAAGAGAGAGAGAGAGAGAGAGAGAGAGAGAGTGTGTGTGTGTGTGTGTGTGTGTGTGTGTGTGTGTGTGTGTGTGTGTGTGTGTGTGTGTGTGTGTGTGTGTGTGTGTGTGCAAGCGTGGGCGAGAGAGAAAAATTAACGGAGAGTGAAGGGACAGACAGAAAAGAAGGAGGGAGGGAGGGAGGGAGAGAGACAAAAAAAAACGAAGAGGGAAGGAAAGGAGGCGAAAGAGAATTAGACGAGGTTGGGGAGAGTCACACAGAGAGAGAGAGAGAGAGAGAGAGAGAAGTAAAGATGCAGGAAAGTAGGTAGGTAGGTAGATATGTATGTATGTATGTATGTATGTATGAATGTATGTTGGGAGGGGGGGTGGATGGAGGGAGGGAGGGAGGGAGGGAAGAAGAGGTGGCCTAAAGAGAGAGGGAGGGAAAACAAAGGAGGGGGAGGAAGATAGATAAAAAACATAATGGAAAGGAGGAAGGGAAGAAAGGAACAGAAGGGAGGGAGGCAGGGGGAGGGAGGGAGGCAGGGGGAGGGAGGGAGAGAGGGAGGGAGGAAAGAAAGGAACAGATGGCAGGAAGGGAGGAAAGGAAAAGGAAGGAAGGAGAGAGGGAGGCAGGGAGCTATGAAAGGAACAAAAGGGAAGGAGGGAAGAAAGGAACAGGAGGAGAGATGGAGGGAGGTAGGGAGGGGCCTGGCACTGAGCCACTTTCCGGCAGAGGAACTCTCACTCCTTCCCTCCACCCTCCTTCCCTCCTTCTCCCTTCCACTCCCCCCCCTCCCTCCCTCCCTCCCTCTTTTCTCCCTCTCTTTCTACATTCCTTCTCTAACATTCAAGCTCAACTCTCTCTCTCTCTCTCTTTCGTGTGTGTGTGTGTGTGTGTGTGTGTGTGTGTGTGTGTGTGTGTGTGTGTGTGTGTGTGTGTGTACACAGTATAAACACATAGTATTTACTTTCATAATGCTATATTCTCCCTACGTCGATCAATCCTTCCATCCATTCCTCTTCTGCCTCTCCTCCCTCCTTCCCTCCCTCCCTCCCTCCCTTCATCCATCCATCCATCTACCCACCCACCCATCCGTCCATCCATCCATCCATCCACCCATCCATTCATTCATTCATCCATCCATCCATCCATCCACACATCCATCCATCCTTTTCTCCTCTCAGTCGTTCCCTTATTCTCTCACTCTCTCCTCATTCCCTCTCCCTCCCTCCCTCCCTCCCTCCCTCCATCCATCCATCCATCCACCCACCCACCCATCCGTCCATCCATCCACCCACCCACCCATCCGTCCATCCATCCATCCATCCACCCACCCACCCATCCGTCCATCCATCCATCCATCCACCCATCCATTCATTCATTCATCCATCCACACATCCACCCATCCATCCATCCATCCATCCTTCTCTCCTCTCTCAGTCGTTCCCTTATTCTCTCACTCTCTCCTCATTCCCTCTCCCGTCTTCCTTCCTTCCGCCCATCTTACCTTCTTCTCTTACCCTTTCTCTCTCTCTCCTTCTCTCCATCTCCATCCTTCCCTACTTCTCTCCCTCTCCCTCCCTTCCCCACTGTCTCTCCTTCTCCCCCCTCCCCCCCTCTCTCTCTCTCTCTCTCTCACACACACACACACACACACACACACGTTCTTCTCCTCTCCCCCTACTTCCTTCCTTCTTCCCTCTCTTCCTCCCTATTTCCTTTCCTTTCTTCCTCCGCTCTCTCCCTCCCTCCCTCCCTGGAGAAGTTTGCTTCCTTTTTCGACTCCTTTGATGAGAAAATGGAGAAAAAATGCCTACCTTTCCTTTAGCGGAGATATATATATATATATATATATATATATATATATATATATATAGAGAGAGAGAGAGAGAGAGAGAGAGAGAGAGAGAGAGAGAGAGAGAGAGAGAGAGAAACTCGGGGAAGGAAGGAAGAAGACATAGGAAGTATGGAGGAAATCAGACAGGTCAAAAACAAAGGGGGAAAGAAAGAGTGTGGAAGAGGAAAAAAAGACAGGGAGGAGAAAGGGATGAAGAAAGGAGAAGGAAGTATGAAGGGAATAGGTTGGGTGGAAAAAAGGGTGAGAGTGAAGGGGAGGGGGGAGAGGGAGGGAGGGAGGAAGGGAGAAAAACTCAAAGGTGCTCCCTTCCTTCACTACCTTTGACTGTGAACGAACCGTCTTTGTGTCCATCCATCACCAGTACACACAGTGACGTAATAACATATACCTAAATGAATAATATTTACATGACACATAAAAACACTTCACTGTTATCACAAAACATTCTACTACACCCGCGCTAACGAAGCACATGAGGATGCTATGTTTTGCTAGACGTGCGGAATGTCATAAAGACTTTGTAGTTAATTGTAGAGAAGTATATGTTAGACTTGTGGTCGAGCGGCTTTTATATCTTGTAGTAGTTTCCCCACCAGATGTCATGTAGTGACGGGAGAGGTAAAGAATAGTATGGGACTATCTTTATTTGTCTTGGTTATTAAACAGGTTCATAATAGTATAAGTCCTGGGTAGCTACCTCGTCTCGCTATCTCTCTCTGTCTCAAGCCAATCTCCGTCTCGATTTCCTCTCTCCAGGGTCGCTTGTCTCCTTCTGTCTAGCCTGTTCGGTGGCTAATCTAGGTCTGAGCTCTCTTCCTAAATTCTGGTATAGCAGGGGTGTGTCACATGTGTTCCTCGTGGGTGGACTAGATCTTTCTCACGAGAGGACTGCTGACAGCTAACTGAATCATCTCCTTACTGGCCGCTGTCGTCAGCTTTCCCCTCGTGTAAGCGTTTAGCGCTGCTCGCTTCTCGCAAACACAACACCTTCTCATCATTTGGACTTCCTGCTTCTCATCTGTCTCTCTATTTATCTATTTATCTATCTATCTAGTATGATTTGCAATTATAATATGGAGACCTACCACATTGCTCTGCCGCGCAAAATGGCGTACCATCGACATTTAATTAGTCATAACAGGTTATTAAATACATATTATATATACATTATAATGAACTTATAAGTTAATTAAGTGAAATACATAATATTGTAAAGTAACATAATTGTATGAATATTGTATACATATATTATTCATAGTAAATAGTGATTATTCAGTAATATTACGTTTAAACAAGTTGTATACATATTTGAATAAATGCAATGGTTGTTGTATAACACTTGTAAGACGTGTATGTACAATAGAGACGTACGCATATAATTGTGCAATGGTAATACTGCTAGGTTGGTTATTACATTGTATTTGAGTTACCACTTTTAGTAATGTCTAATATTTCATCTAAAGTGTATGATGATACTGGTCATATAGAAATTTTAAATAATAGTATGACTTATAATATTGTACTTACATTGTGGTAAAACATAATTGTGTTGGTTTTTTATTTGTTGTTACATTTTGTTAATGAAACTATTACATACATGTGTCTTGGCCTTATAATTGTAACAGTTAAAGTTACATAAAAGTTACATCTTGTTAATGCAACTGTTAAGCATAATTGGCAAAGTGCGTAACATAATGCAATCGTTTGTCGTTACATAATTATAATATGGAGTAACATAATTGTAATAACTGCAGTCCTAACATATGCTGCGGTCGATGATAGGTGATGATGTGTCGTGCCACTTGTATGTGGAGACAATAATTTGCTTTTTTGTTTGTAGTTTACGTGGTATTTTGACTTATGTAGTAACACTTACACTTATTTTCATTTGTTTGTTATGTGATCTTACTCTATTTCTCTTTTTTTCTTTCTTACTTTTCTTTCTTTCTTTCTTTTCCTTTTCTTTCTTTTTTTTTTTTTTTTTTTGTATGTATTGGATTTTCCATAGTTTGTTTCTCTTTGCTTGTGTACGCTTTTTTCCATGTTGTTCATGGTTGCATAATTGCTGACTAATTTCCTTGGGATACTTTTTCAAAGTTTAGTTTATATTGGACAGATACTTATAAAATGATATTATATAGTCCCATATTTTGTTAGTTTTATAGTTAAAAAATATATACACTATATACAGTATTAACTATACACACTGACTTGTCTGAATTCGTACCTATCGTGAGTAATATGTGTGTCATGTCTGTGTGGGAAGTCCATTGTTATCTTCACGATTGTGTTGAAGATGTTCACTCTTGCTAACTGCATTTATGTTGGCCATTTTTTTCTTTTCTCTAGTTTACCTTGTAACTTAATTTATATGTTTCCACTAGGTAGCTTTTTAATTAATAAAATTGCTTTAATACAGTTCTTTTAATCGCTCACTGAGTAACTGTGATGGTGTATTTTCTTTTTATCACTTGTAGATGTACTAATGTATAGTTGTATATATGAAACACGTATTTTTATGTAGGTATAAATGGTAACACTCGTTGGTAGTAAATAAATGTTATAATAAATGAATGAATATATACAGTGTAGAATATTTATTGTTGGTGATTATTTAGTGTTTGAGTTATGGGAGAGAACTGAAGTAAGTATGTGTATTTAAACTGTAACTATACAGCACGTTTTATATGTTTGTGCAGAAGCTTATTGTCTATCACTGTGTATTGTATAAATGAAGTAATTATGTAACTTACTAATTTTTACCGTGGTGGGAAATGGAAAGAGTGTGGTGGTGCAGGTGGTGTGTTGACTGACGTGGTGTCTGTTCAGCAAGCACGCATGATGACCTTCAACTTCCCACACTGGTAGCTGTGGTGTGAGTGAATGAGTAGCGATGAGTAACTTTGAGTGAAGACGAGTGAAAGTAAGATGAGTTGTAAATCGTGTCTCACTCTTTCGTTTGTTTGTTCCCTTCTATTCTATGTGGAAGTTTTCTCTGTCCTTTTTCTCTAGTGATTTATTCGTTGTGGGATGAAGACCGCCGCTACTTGTAGGTGCGTGTATGAAGATTATACAGACGACGTAGAGTTGTTAATGTATGTTGATTGTAGATGGCTGTAGTTGATTGTAGATGGCTGTAGACTTTGTAGAACTGGAGCTAACCTTGTAGTCTCGGTTGCTTTTGTAGAAATTCTGCTTTTAATTCGGAGACGATGTCCGCAGATTTGCTGGTTTGTCGTTAAGCTACTTGCAAGGCGTCGAGTGATCTCTTCTTCTTTGACCTCTGCGATCATGTAATGATCTGGGAGACGCAGGGGGCAGGAGCTGATATTGTTGGTTGTTGTCAATCTTGATATTTTGTAGGAATTTAATGTTGATTCGTAGACGAGGTTCGTATACGTTCGCTGCTACCAAATGTCATAAAGACTTTGTAGTTAATTGTAGAGAAATATATTTTAGACTTGTGGTCAGAGTGGCTTTTATATCTTGTAGTAGTTTCCCCACCAGATGTCATGTAGTGACGGGAGAGGTAAAGAATAGCATGGGACTATTTTTATTTGTCTTGGAAATATTAAACAGGTATAATAGTATAAGTCCTGGTAGCTACCTCCCTGTCTCGCTCATCTCTCTCTCTGTTCTAAAGCTAATCTCCGTCTCGACCTTCTATAGGGTCGCTTTATCTCCCTTCTCTAAACTCTCTTTCCTCACATCTCGTGTAGTAGGGTGTGTGTGTCAACGTATCTTCCTCGTGGCAACAGAACTTTCTCACGAGAGGACTGCTGACAGCTAACTGAATCATCTTACTGGCCGCTGTCGTCAGCTTTCCCCCGTGTAAGCGTTTAGCGCTGCTCGCTTCTCGCAAACACAACACCTTCTCATCATTTGACTTCCTGCTTCTATCTGTCTCTCTATCTATCTATTTATCTATCTATTTATTATGTAGTCCTATACGCGCATGTGTATGTGTGTGCAAACAAAATAAATCAGTTTTGATCCAATTTTAATAAAACTTGTTGAACAGGTAGAGCAAGAGCCAAAAGGCTGACCTAATGTTTTTGAGGACATAGGCTAAAGGAAATCACGGAGCTAGGTCAAAGTTTGACCTAGCATGTCCAACTTAAACAGTATTCATCCGATTTAAGTCAAACTTGGTGAAAGGGTTGAGGATACTGTCAGAAAGGTGCTCAATTTTGAAAAGTCAAAGGTCAAGGTCACAGCAGAGGGTCAAAATTTGACCCGCGTGTCTGTATGTGAACAAAATAAATAAAACAGTATTGATCTTAACTGGAACTAATTTGGCGCAAGGGTTAAGGATCAGCGAATAGGTTGACCTACTGTGTTTGAGAACAACTGGTCAAAGGTTAAAGTCACATGGCAAGGTCGACTTATGGAGCTTTTTTCCAATTTACAACAAACTCTGTGGAATGGTTCTGGGTAAGGGAATGATAAACTCGTTAAATATTGAGAACAATCATTTGAAGTTCAAAGTCTCTGCGGAAGCTCAAAATTCAAGGTCACGGGCCAAGGTCAACGCAAAGTTTTAATTTGATTTGGACCAAACTTGGTGGATGGATAAAGGATCAGGCAACTATGACGTAATTTTATTTTGATAGTAATCGGTGAATGGTCACGGTCATGAGGCCAAGTCAAATGTTCGGCATTTGCACCAATTGGTGGTCGCAGGTCTTGCACTGCGATTTTTTTTCTTACTTACTCTAATTTGACTGTCAAGTGTACAGCATCTGTATCAATAAAGACAAACGTATATTCACACAATAATGCAAAGAACTGGAGTTTAGTAGAGACTGTAAATACGGCCACACATATTTTATACTCCAGATGTCTTAAGGAAGTTAGCCCTTCAGCGCAATAATGTACTTCATATTCTGTTTTATCCACCACCACACGATTTTATTTACCTTTGGGGATAATTTTCACACTAAATGAGGTGTAATGGTAAGTGTAGCAATCTCTTCACTTTGAGAGGCTTCCCCAAAGTTAATTAACACTTCCTGGAGGTCGCTAGGTTAATTACTGAGGGTGTTAATGAGCACATTATTCAACAGGTAAGATATAATTTTAACATGACGCTGCGTGAAGGAAGGATCGCCTAAGACTTAAAGCCATAGTTCTTTCACATTAACCTGGTCCAGATTTTCGTCCTTCTGCAGTTTTTTTTCACGTACCTCATTGGATGAAGAAGACAATACCGTGACTTTACATCTTTTCCATGGCACTTCCTCGTGACCAGCCTCGTATTCTAGTATTATTCTAGTGTTACAATTTAGCATTCAAGAGGGCGAGTGGGCAATTCTAGGCCACGTCAGAGTAAATAAATATATAAAACAAAAATAACTCCAGGTTTTAATAACCTCACTCAGCCTGTGATCTCTCTCTCTCTCTCTCCCTCTCTCTCTCTCTCTCTCATTTTATTCTTGCTCTCTTCTGATTTTTTCCTCGACTTACATAGACCGGAGGGGTTAGGTACACGATTCATAAACCCCTTCAATACCAGTGGCCCTTTTGAAGTTGAATAAAATCGTCTGGCAGGAACAAACCGTCATATGAATTCGAGTGACTGGATGCTACGTGAAAATTACAGACCAGTTAACCTGTCACACACACACACACACACACACACACACACACACACACACACACACACACACACACACACACACACACACACAGAATCTGAAGTTGGGAACGTCTACGTAATATGTCAGTTACTGAAAAAGCTACATAACCTCCACCATAAAAATAATGCACTAAAGAATATGTTTTAAGATTTTCAGTTTTTCATATGGTACTCAGTGAGAAAAAAAAATGAGAGAGAGAGAGAGAGAGAGAGAGAGAGAGAGAGAGAGAGAGAGAGAGAGAGAGAGAGAGTATACACCTGATTACGAAGCTGATTATGATAGGAAACAAAACAGTGAAAAAATACCATCTTCACTGGTGTCAGCTCAGGTGGTGTGCAACGGGAAGCAGTTCTGACGATTCTTCTGTTCAATACTGGCACCAACGAGACTGAAGGATGGATTGAACCTTTCCTTATCGATATTCGCTGCTAAAATAACGAATACCACTTTCATTGATAAAGACAGATCAATGATGAAGCGTGATTTATAAAGGCCACCTGGGTGATTGTGTAACAGGTAACTGCTACATACACGAAGACGCAATCGAAATGGGAATATGAGATGGAAAGAAAATACTGGAGTCAAATAAAGCTAAGAAATCAGGTGAAAGTATTAATATTCTCCCACGACTGTAATTAAGACTCCAAGACGGATAATACAATGCTAAGATTTATCAACAAAAACATGACATTTGACAGAAAAAACATTATTATTCCCTCTTTCAAAATTGTTACGACCATACTTACTGTAGAAAATGCAATACAATTTTGGTTTCCACACCTGAGCGAGACCATGGCTAAATTTGAGTCTATACAGCGTAGATCAAATTAACTGTCTTCTGTTTATTAAAAATCTGATGAAGACAGGTTAAAACAATCTGATCTTTGTTTTCTTTCCAAACATCGATCAAATGTGATGGCGCTCTTAAACAGTCACAGGGGATGATAATGTAAATGTTGATAGTTTTTTTTCTTTTCTATACAGCTGTCTCATATCAGCATACTTGAGAATATACCTTCGACGTTTACAAGACGCAAAGCCAGTTAAGAGGTAAGCAAACACTTCTTCATCAACGTTGTTATTAATGAATGGAAATGGCTCCCTGAAAGCAATATAGAAATTTAACGAGAGGTCAGAACTACCTGTTTGTTACTGACACTGGTTCCAAAAAACGCAATGATATATGTCGCAAATATATAAATGATGCTGGAAACACGCGAATTGAGAACTGAAGCCTTTCCCATTAATCTCAGAAACTGTCACTGGCCAAATAACATTAGCATTTAAAAGCAGTTATGCCCTGGACGAAGTACCGGTACTGGGGAAGGGTTAGGCGACCGCTGTGAGGCATTACTTCCTGCCACTGAGTGCACAATCAATAAATAAATAGATGTTTGAGGTGGCAATGTTATGGATGCAGAAAGCTACTCCTACACCAGGACTCAACAGTGGAAAATTAAGTGCAAAGCTAATACAACCTTATTTATAAATAAAGTGGCGCAGCGCATCACATGGTGGCACTTTCGACGGCCAATACTCCCTCTCGTCTCTGCCCTTAACTGAAACAAACCGGCTGACGTTACCTGAATAAAATACTAACGTGCGAGAGGTAAATTTTGTCCCTTAGAGGTTAGAGATTACCCAGAGCTAACTTAAATCGTGTGACATTAGCCAGAATAAACCAATAAAGAATGAATCCACTCCTTATTGCGTTTGGGGACGAGGTGGGTGGCGGTAAGCGAGTAAAGGAAGTCATATTGTTCTGAGATATAAGTTCACGTTGCAAGTGCATTGGAGGCGCCTCATCCCGTTCTGGAACCCCACTGGCAATTTACGCCTCTCAACTCATTACAGTATTATCACACCAAATTGTTTTTTCATTACACTTCTTTTGCCGGTCCACAAACTAAATAAATAAACTGATAAAAAAAAAAAATGGAAGAGCTGTGGAATATTACAAACTCTGTACCCCAACTTTAATCGTTTCTCTTCTAGTGCTGTTTTTACCCACTTCACGAAATTTTCTTCAAACTTATGTCTTGTGAGTTGTTGCTTCTCTCGTATTTCCTGGAGTGCTGGAGGGTCCGGTGGGTGGGGGAGAGCCTTCTTCTGCTTGGCTAGGTTTTCCTTGGGTATTATAACCGTAAATATTAAAGACGAATCACCTTCTAAAGAATGTAAGGTCTTTGTATATAACTCTCAGCCTCTCTACTCTCTTTCTCTCTCTCAGAACTCTTTTCTCCCAATCCTTAAAACGTCCACCCACTCGTCCTCTCTCTCTCTCTCTCTCTCTCTCTCTCTCTCTCTCAACTTTTTCTCCCCCCCTTTACCTCTTACCCAACCTTCGCCTCCCTCCTTCTCTTTATTCCACTTTCCATGTTTCCACTTCTTCCTTTCAATTACCCCCTCCCTCCCTCTCTCTCTCTCTCTTTCTCTCTTTAGCCCTTCCTATCCACCCTTCTTCTCCCTTTTTCTCTATCCCACTCTCTTTCTCCATTTTCTTCCTTTCAATATTCCTCTTTCCCTCCCTCCCTCCCTCCCTCCCTTCTCTCTCTCTCTCTCTCTCACCTTTTTCTTTTTCCCTTCCAATCTGTCACCCTCCTCTCTTCCCTCTCACTCCCCTCCTCCCCTCCCTCCCTCCGTTACTCGGCTATTTTTTACAGAAAAGTTATTAAAGACAAACAAGGGAGGGACGGGGAGGGGAGGGGAGGGGAGGGAGAGAGCAAGGAAGAAGAGAGGGAGGGCGGGAGAGGGGAAGGAAAGGAAGGAGCAAGGGATGAAACAAGGGAGGGAAAAATATAGTTAGGGAGGGAGGGAGGATGGGAGGTCAAAGGTGAGAGAGAGAGAGAGAGAGGAGGGGTACCACCTTCATTCCTCATGTACCCACAAACCTCCCTCTCTCTCTCTCTCACACACACACACACACACAGACACAGACACATACTGTATGTATATATATATATATATATATATATATATATATATATATATATATATATATATATATATATATATATATCTTTTTTTCATCCATTCTGTGTCCCACTAACTTCTTCATATTCAAGAGTCAACATTTCTTAGTATTTTAAACTGTTGTTAGTTGCTTTCCAATGCTTTAATTAAACAGTGTATTTTTATATTACGTTGGTGGTCGTATTATCATTATTATTATTATTATTATTACTGTTGTTGTTGTAATTGTTGTAGTTATTACCTCCGCCAAGGAGGTTATGTTTTACCCCGCGCTGGACTGTTTGTCTGTTGGCAGGATTACTAAAACAAGTTATGAAAGGATTTTGTTGAAATTTGTGGAAGGGTAGGCCATGGGCCAAGGAAGAAATGATTAACTTTGGGTGGATCAGGATCAGGATCCTATGTATAATATATCCCAAAGTTCTCAATGAATTTCAATGAAATTTGTGGAAAGGTGGGTCATGGACCAAGACAGAACTGATTAAGTTTGGGGGCGGATCCGGATCCAGATCCTTTTTAATGATAATGGCACTGGCAGAGGTGCGTGCTGAGTGGTTTTTAGTCATTAATATTATTATTATTATTAGTAGTAGTAGTAGTAGTAGTATTGTTGCTGTTGTTGTTGTTGTTGTTTTTGTTGTTATTGCATGCTACTGTTATTATCATTACTGTAGTGCGGTAGGTGGGGGCGGCCGCCATCCACTCACTGAATGTATTACCTTCAATATACCATCCAATTTACAATGAGAGTGACATGGAAAACGTTTTCTGTTATCGCAAAAAACTAATTTTACTATGTTGGTTGGTAATCAAAAATAAATGAGTGCCTGGTGGTTTAGTGGGTTACGTCGTTTCTACTGGATGTAGTGCCTGGCGGTTAGAGGTCGAGGGATGGTTGAGATTTAACACGCACACAATGGGACTCAGGGATGGGTGACTGGCGTGACTGGAAAGGAAAAGGAACGGCACTGCCACGGATTACGATACACAACCGTCACTTTATAAATCCCGGTCCCTGATTCGTTTCTAGGGGACAGTTTCATACTTACATTTATATTAGGCCTCTACACACCTGAGTTTAGGGACAATACAAGATTTGATTATGATAGTGGCTTTGTTGTCACTGCTTTTGTTGTTGTATTTATTGTTGTGTTGATGCTCCTGTTGTTGCTGCTGTTATTGTTCCTGTTATTGTTGTTGTTTATGTTGCTGTTGTTATTGTTCCTGTTACTGCTGTTGTTATTGTTCCTGTTACTGCTGTTGTTATTGTTCCTGTTACTGCTGTTGTTATAGTTCCTGTTACTGCTGTTGTTATTGTTTCCGTTACTGCTGTTGTTATTGTTCCTGTTACTGCTGTTGTTATTGTTCCTGTTACTGCTGTTGTTATTGTTCCTGTTACTGCTGTTGTTATTGTTCCTGTTACTGCTGTTGTTATTGTTCCTGTTACTGCTGTTGTTATTGTTTCTGTTACTGCTGTTGTTATTGTTTCTGTTACTGCTGTTGTTATTGTTTCTGTTACTGCTGTTGTTATTGTTTCTGTTGCTGCTGTTGTTATTGTTTCTGTTACTGCTGTTGTCATTGTTCCTGTTACCGCTGTTGTTATTGTTTCTGTTACTGCTGTTGTTATTGTTCCTGTTACTGCTGTTGTTATTGTTCCTGTTACTGCTGTTGTTATTGTTTCTGTTACTGCTGTTGTTATTGTTCCTGTTACTGCTGTTGTTATTGTTTCTGTTACTGCTGTTGTTATTGTTTCTGTTACTGCTGTTGTTATTGTTCCTGTTACTGCTGTTGTCATTGTTTCTGTTGTTGCTGTTGTTATTGTTCCTGTTGTTGCTGTTGTTATTGTTCCTGTTGTTGCTGTTGTTATTGTTCCTGTTGTTGCTGTTGTTATTGTTCCTGTTGTTGCTGTTGGTGTTTTTGTTGTTGTTTTGCTCACACAACTCAGAAACGCTAATGAATAACCAGTCACAAGCCAAACCATAAAGTTAAAAGGCAGCAAACGAACCAACCACTGAGGAAAAAAATCGGTACCACCAGATTCTTCACAACATCCTCTTATTCCAGTCTCAGCAACGCCTTATATCGATTCACATCATCATCATCATCATCATCTAATCCTAGCTTTCCCCTTGAGGAACGTTAAAGCCCGGGGATAGGCAAGCTGGTCCTGACATTTACGATGAAAGTGACCAGTCTCACTCATCCCTGAGTGGCATTACGTGAGCAATAAACCCCTACCATCCCTTGGATATAAACTTACACAGGCTCAATCCGGCTGGGGCGCCTTAATTACCCATTAAACCACCAGGCGCCATAGTTTAGTTATATGGTTACCACCCAGCGTAGTAAACGGTTTCCTGGTGTACAGGAAACCCTTTGGCTTGTCACTCAGTGTAGTCATCCACAGACAGAAGGAAGAGGAAAGAAAGAAGGAAATAAAGCCAGAGGAGGAAAGAAGGTAGGAAGAGAGGAAAGGAGTCACCCGAGAGCAGCACTACATCGAGTAGTGGATGGCGAGCGCCCCCATCTACCATAGTATCGATTCACAACCCTCAAAAATGTCCAGGACCATCAAGAAGAGCGCGGGAGTCAACTACTATACAGTAGATCAACAGGTTAAGGGATAAAAGGCTAAATAATGGAGTGAATGTGGCAGCACAGCGGGACGCGGCAGCCAATGAGCGTGCGAGACAGCCAGCCAATCAGCGAGCCAGAAATCATATGACGCCGAACCTCCATATTGCGCAGGAAAAGAAAAAGAGAAAAAGGGAGAAAATTTGTCGTGCCACATGTTATTAAATACAGCACAATAAGAAATGTATCTGCGGGAAATTTCATGAATAAAATCAAATACCTATAATAAATACCAAAGACTGAGACGAACTGGACTTTAAAAATGATCTCACTGGCGTCGAATCTTTCCTTTGAGAGGAGGAAAAATTTCATCCATTTTAATCCGGAAATATTTACGCTTCCTGAGGTATCTTCTCAAGTGTTACACAGAAACAACACAATTAAAATATATCTTATATATATATATATATATATATATATATATATAAACAAAACATAAACACACACAAACACACACACACACACACACACACACAAACATATATATATATATATATATATATATATATATATATATATATATATATATATAATAAACACACACACACACACACACACACACACACACACACATATATATATATATATATATAAGATTTGCAATGACACTGTCCTACTCTCACAAACAGCAGAGACATCGCAAGAAATGTTAAATGACCTGAATAGAGAAAGACTCAAAGTAGGACTAAAGATGAACCAAAGTAAAACTAGAGTAATATTTAATTCAAATACACCAAAGAGCGTCATCAGAATATGCAAAGAAATTCTTGAGGAAGTCGAAGAGTACATTTACTTTGGGGCAAACACTAGAGCTAACGAAAGACCATGAGAGCGAAATCAAAAGACGAATTACAATTGGATGGAGAGCTTTCAGTTAACATAGAGACATCATCAAAAGTAGCTTACCAGTTTGTATAAAACAAAAAGCAGACAATGAACGCAGAATCCCACCTATGACGTACAGCTGTGAGACCTGGAAACTGACAAAATCGATGGAAAATCAACTCATCCGTTCTCAATGAGCAATGGAAAGGTCAGTGTTGGGAATATCTTTAAGAGACAGGAAAAGATCAACTTGGGTGAGAGAGCAGACTAAAGTCAAAGACATTATGGAAGTTATAAAAGAACAGAAATGGAGGTGGGCAGGTCATGTAGGAAGATTAAGGGATAACCGATAAAACAAGAGGCTGACTGACTGGACTCCAAGAGATTGTAAGCGTAGTAGAAAACGGTCAGACTGGAGGTGGAGAGATGAGATAGAGAAGTTTGCGGTCAAAACGTGGCAGAGATTGGCACAGTCACGTAACTGGTGGAGAGGGTTGGAGGAGGCCTTTGTTCAGCAGTAGACTTGCAATGGCTGATGATATATATATATATATATATATATATATATATATATATATATATATATATATATATATATATATATTGTGACCGACTCTGGGCATAGGCTTCACAGCCTGCTTTCAAGGCCCAGTAGTCCTCCTACGTACCGCACACCTCTACATGTCACCACTTCGGCGCTAACACCCACCGTCCATATTGAATACATGCTAGGGCTGTCTCATACAGGACTGGTGTATTGGTATTAGCGGGGGCATTTTTATGACATGTCGGCGGGCCTTCTGGTAGATCAGTAAAGTCTGATTTTATGAAATTCAAATCCTTAAACTGTACCCTGCCTCAGCGGGATTTGAACCCGGGTCCGTCAGGACTGCAGGCCAACTCTCTACCGATTGAGCCACCGCCTCCCCCATATATATATATATATATATATATATATATATATATATATATATATATATATATATATATATATATATATATATATATATATATATATATATATATATATATGTATGTATGTATGTATAATGGAGCACCTGATAAATAATACGGAATTCAGGAGACTCACATAAACAAAAAACACCTCATATGGTGCCGAATTCTCACTACGGGAGAAAAAAAAAATCTCAATCATAATCAGGAAAGAGCTACACTTCCCTCATACATTCTGACAAGTACCACGCCTGAGAAAAAACAATAAATAGTATGTTTGAAGGAATTTTCATGAAAATACTATAATTATTAAATATTCGTAAGAAACTAATACGATGCAAAACCTTGAAGTTAATGTTATAACATGGATGGGTTTAGGTCTCGTTGCCTATTTTGTCTTATAACAAATCTATTCGTATCTTCCCCCTCTTGTGACACCATAATTTGAGAGAGAGAGAGAGAGAGAGAGAGAGAGAGAGAGAGAGAGAGAGAGAGAGAGAGAGAGAGCAAATCAATCCGTCCGTCTGGCAAACCCCACATCAAAGCACTTTACGTTTCTTTGTATCTGTTGGTAAAAAGATGTATTAATGTTTAGCATCAAAGGCAGTGTATATATAACTATTCTATTTATGCTGGCGTTGTGTTCTGCGTGATGATGATAATTTGGCTGTACAGTACTGTATCTTTTTTCTTTATTGGTATTTTTATCAGTTATTATTATTATTATTATTATTATTATTATTATTATTACAGCTACTGCTACTACTACTACTACTGCTACTACTACTGCTACTACTACCACTACTTCTACTACTACTACTACTAATAATAATAATAATAATACCAGTAAAGTGCGCTTTGTGAGCGCGTGACGAGCGAGCGAGCACTTGTACGTATGCCTATCATCATAATTTCATCTTGGTGTAAAATTTCAACAGTTCTGGTGAGTTAGTTGAACAATAACAGAAAAATAAATAAGCTACAATATTTACTTTCTCACGTTTCTCTCTCTCACACACACACGCTGAAAGATACACACGCGTGCGAGCGTGCAATTAACACATGGAAGTGAAAAACAACTCATACATCGAGTGTGTCACTTTCATAGTGCGTTTAATCGATTTCATAGTGGAGCATGTCAATTGAAGCCCTCGGTACATTCCCTTGGAAAGCTGGGATTCCAAGGGGTTTCTTTGGTCTCATGAGTAAATATATAACAAAAACATAATTTATTGAATGTATCTACTACCTGCTGAAAGAACCTCTTCTCTATGTCACATAGTAGAGAAGTTATTAGTCTCTGAAAACCATCACGGTCGGGCCGTGTCGTGTCGGGCCGGGTCGGGTTGTGTCAGGCAGCTCATTTCTCAGCTGAATGTAAAATGCTTGTTCGCTTCCCTCGCTGCGCTCGCTCGCTCGTAACTGTAGGTATGGCTTCAAAATTCATTAAATCATCAGGTAGCTGCAGAAGTCAAACAGAAAATAACATTACTGCAGTGTGAGATTTGATGGCTGTTCTTTTTAATGCCATTGCTTTCTTTTTCTTTAGGCTGAATTAAATGGGTCGGACGAAGGTAAACAAAAACAAAACAAAAAAATTCGTCACTGTCTTAGAGGGGTTCCTCTGACAATGAATACGTGTGTCGTTGGTCAGAGTAAATTGTAACCAACACCATACTTAAGATAGTTTTGAACCTTTTCACAAAGGTTCGTTTCTCTGAGCTGAATAAAGTCGACTGATGTTACCTGAATAAATATATATATATATATATATATATATATATATATATATATATATATATATATATATATATATATATATATATATATTTAACCCATTGGAACCCAGTGTCCTCAGTATAGGACAGAACTGGGAATTTTCAGATCTTGATAAAGTAGGGAACCCCCGGGTAGGGACCTATGAGCTTCGCGACTATGAGCCGATAGGCGGAAGGCGGTACGCTTAGTACCCTCCCAGTGCAATGCGTAGCCCAGCAGCTCCGGGATCCAATGGGATATATATATATATATATATATATATATATATATATATATATATATATATATATATATAGATAGATAGATAGATAGATAGATAGATAGATAGATATATACATATATATATATATGTATATATATATATATACAAATATATATATATTATATATATCTATATCTATCTATCTATCTATCTATCTATCTATCTATCTATATATATATATATATATATATATATATCGATAGATAGAGACAAAGATAGATAAACATATATCCAATAAAAAGCACAGTTGTCGTTTACACTGCTACCACATATGCTCACACCTGGTTACTTCAGTGACCCTAACTTATTCACACACAGGACGTCAGGTTTTGTTTTTCTTCTTACCGTCACAATTTTATTCCGTTGTGGAAAGTCTTTTGGAACTGAACGGGTTAGATATCAGCCGTCATCAATGCCTTCACTAACAGAGTCTTTTTAGGTTAACTAAAATCGTCTGGGGGCAGCATGGATAAAACAGGATATACTGTATGTTGGCAAACTGAAGGCGTTAACGATACACAGGTGTGACCGTCAGTATTCACACAATTAAAACTGTGCGGAAATTCTATATTACTGCCTAAAACTTGGATAACATATTCATAAGAAAATACTAAACACCATCATCATCACTATCATCATAATCATTATCCAAACCCCCCTTCCTACTACTATACTGACTCAGTGGGATAAAAAACAGGGAGAGAGAAGTAGAGAAGCAGGAATGCTATCAGACTGCCAGGTGAAAAGACCCACACATCCATTAACTCATCATTCAAGCCTTCTAAATTCCCGCCTCCATCTGACAGGACAAACAAGCTACACAAGACAGCGATTCACAAAATAATGCCTGTAAGAAAACGTTTATTCTGTCCATTGCCGAGTTAAAAAAAAAGAGGTGCAGTCCTTGTCATACAGATCCCCATACGTACTTCACCTAGCCATGTCTATACTTTGTCACATCCCTTGCTTCTTCAGTGGCCATACCCCTGCTTATTCACACGTTCACTTACATTATTCATCCCCCTTCTTCCTGGCATGGCACACCTTCTCCCACCCTCACACTCACTCATATCTTTTCACCATCCTACTCCTACCCACTCCCTCTGTGCGGCCATACTCTCTTCTACGCTTTGATCAACATGCTTCCTTACTCCACACCTCTTACGAATCCCTCGAAGTCTTACCCTATGTACCCTACGCAGCCCACATTCATTACTTAACACTCCTACCTCTACTTCTCTTCCTCTTGACTTTTTACACCTGTGCCATTACAAGTCTCTCACCCGTACGTTAATGTGGGCCTCTGGTAGCCTCTTTACTCAGTCTTCTATTCACTAGGTATTTACAGCACCAACCACCTCCCTTCCTCGACCCACTCCACTCTCCACTTCTTTCACACATTTAACTCTTCTGTCACTGTATCTAAGTACGTTAACTATCTCATTACTTCTAGTCTATCCATGCACCAACAAGGCACCTTCTCTCAACAATTATCAAATCATTCATTCATTCATTCATTGCCAGACGCCATGTATCCCAACCGGGGTGGCCAAGGGCTTAGAGTTAATTGTTTTACAGGGAGGGGCACTAATCCTCCACCAACCCAACCTGACACGTAGGGATGCCAACAGCATCTGGTGTTCCCAGGCGGTCACCCAACCAAGTACTAATAATAATAATAAAGCAGCATATATATTTTATTCATGGTTGCAACGGCGGAGAAATTGCTATATGCTTTGATAGTGAAACGTGGCAAGTTAATACCTAAGACTTCATCGGATTTCCTCCCTTGCATTCAGGTGATTGCTGCATACTCCCACACACTCCCTCTTACTCTTCCTTACTCTCTATTACTCTCCTTCACACGTCCTGTCGCTCTTACTCTCCCTGCCTCTCAAACTTCCCCTTGCCATTTTTAATCTCCCAGCCTCTCATGTTCTTCCTGCCTCTCTTACTCTCCCAGCCACTCTTATTCTCCCTGCCTCTCTAATCACCTCTGATTTTTTTACTCTCCCTGCCTCTCTTACTCTCTTTGCTTCTCTATCTCCCTGCCTCTCCAACTCTCCCTGACTCTTGCTCTCCCTATCTCACTAACTTTCTCTGCCTCTCCCTCACTCTCCCTGGACAGAGAGAGAGAGAGAGAGAGAGAGAGTCGGGGAGGGGGGGCGAAGAAGGAGGGAGAGTAAGGGGAGGAGGGGAAGGAGTTCAGGCTCAAATGAAAGATACATCAATCCTCTCTCTCTCTCCCTCCCTCCCTCTCTCTCTCTCTTTTTCTCTCTCTCTCTCTCTCTGGCAGAGGGCTCTTCACCTCCTTCAGGCTCTCAGTTTCAGAAGAACAGACGATTAGTGTGTGTGTGTGTGTGTGTGTGTGTGTGTGTGTGTGTGTGTGTGTGTGTGTGTGTGTGTGTGTGTGTGAGAGAGAGAGAGAGGGCTGTCACACCTCATCATAAGCCTTTAATTATCATGTCAAGTCAATTCAACACACTTCCAAAACAACCACTCCTACCACAACACCACAATTTCACCAACCACAACTACCACCACAACCACAACTACCACAATCACCGCAAAACCATACCTAGCACAACACCCACCTTTACCACCTAATTACTTAAACTACCACAGCTACCATAACCTCATCTATCAGAAATACCACCATCACCACCACCCCTACCATAACTACCACCACAACCATTGCCACCTCTACCACAACTACCACAATTACGAACACTGCTACCGCCTTTTGCACAACTACTGCACTACCACCAACTACCACAATTACCACCATTACTAACGCCTCTCCCACCACTAACTTCACCTCTACCACAACTACCACCACATTAATGCCGCACCGCCTCCCTGGGTCCGCGGGATCCGGGTAGCGCTATAAATATGTAACAACTACCACCACTACTACCACCACATCTACCACCACCGCTACCACCACAACTACCACCACCGCTACCACCACAACTACCACCACTACTACCACCACATCTACCACCACCGCTACCACCACAACTACCACCACCGCTACCACCACAACTACCCCCACCGCTACCACCACAACTACCACCATCGCTACCACCACAACTACCACCATCGCTACCATCGCACCTACAACCATCCCTACCACCATCGCTACTACCAAACCCTACCACCATTGCGACCACCACACCTACCACCATCGTTACTACCACAACTACCACCGCCGCTACTACCAAAACTATCGCCATCGCTACCACCAAAGCTACCATAACTACTACCCATACCATCGCTACCACAAGTACCATCATCACGACTACTACAATTATTACTGCTATAACTACTACCATCGCCATCACAACTACTATCGCTACTACCATCGCTACCACAACTACTGCTATTGCTTCTACTCCTACCACCTTTACCATCATGTTTTCTACTTTCTACCACAACTACTACCATTGCTACCACAACTAAAACTATTGCTAACTTAACTATAGGCATCGGTACAATTATTACCATTACAAAACAACTACCATCATCGCTACCACAACTACCACCATCTCTGCTACAACTACCATAACTACAGCGATCTCTAACACTGTCTACCAAAACTACCAGTACTACCACCATCGGTACAATTGTCATCACTTCCAAATAACCACCACCACCACAACCACCATCCCTACCACAACCACCATCCCTACCACAACTACCATTACCAAAAATACAACTATCATGACCAGAACTACCACCACTGTCACATGTAGCTACCACCACTACCGCAACCACTACCGTAACCACCATCCCCACCACCACCAACACCACACCATCCCCACCACCACCACCATCGCTACCACTGTCCTCGAACTACCACAACTACCACCATTACTACAACTACCACATCAACCACCACTACTAAGGCTACCACAACCACCACACCATTACCTCAACCACCACCACTACCACAACTATTACCACCACTACCACAACCACCACACCTACCACCAAAGCAGCAACCACTTTATTTATCCAGAAGCTCAACTGGAAGGAATCAGGGAGGGAAGGAGGGAGTGGAGGAGGGAGAGGAGAGGAAGGAAGGGAGGAGGGAGAGAGAGGAGGGAAGGAAGGAGGGAAAGGAGAGAAGGAAGAAGAAAAAGGAAAGAGGAATGGGGAGAAGGAAGGGAAAGGAATAAAGAATGAAGCGAATTTGGGAAGGAAAGAAAGAGGAAAGAAAGGAAGGATGGAGAGAAGGAATGAAGACAGGAGGTAGAGGAGAGAAGGGAGGAGGAAAAGGAAAGGAGAAAAGAGAGAAGGAGAGAGGAGAAAAAAGAATAAGGAAAGGAAGGGAAGGAAGAAGACAGTCTTAGGAAAGGAAAGAATGAGAGGAAGAAACGAAGGAAACAAGGAAGGATGTAAGGAAGGAAAGAGAGAAGTATGGAGGAAGGGGAATAAATGATGTATGGAGAAGTTGGGATGGAAGAAGGAAGGGAGGAGAGGAGTGAAAAAGGGTGAGAAAAAGTGAGTGAGCGAGAGGAGAGAAAAGGGGTGAGAGTGAGTGAGGGAGAGGAGAGAAGGAAGAAAGGAAGGAGGTAGGAGGGAAAGAAGGAGTAAGGGAGAGGGATCAACAGAGAACTGATATGGTGGGATGGAAAACTGAAGGATGGAAATGAAGGAGGAAGGAGTGAAGAAGGAATGCAAGGAGGAAAGGAAGAAGGGGGGGGGAAGTGAAGGTTGGACGGGAGGAAGAGATGAAGGGACGAAAAGAAGGAAGGGGAGGAATGGAGGGGTGAAGGAGATAAAAGAAGAGAAGGGGGAAGGGAAAGAAGGTCAGGGGAAGGAAGATAGGGGGGGAAATGAGGGGAAAGGATTGGGAAGGAGAGAAGAGGAAGGACAGACAGAATGGAGAGGAGAGGAAAGGATGGGGAAGGAGAGAGAGAGAGAGAGAGAGAGAGAGAGAGAGAGAGAGAGAGAGAGAGAGAGAGAGAGAGAGAGAGAGAGAGAGAGAGAGAGAGAGAGAGAGAAGGAAGGAAAGAAAGAAGGATGGAGGCGAAGGACATATTATGGTGACGCTGAGAAATGAAGATACGAAGGAGGGAGGGAAGGAAGGGGGGGAAGGAACAAAAGAAGGAAGAATAAAGGAAGAAAGAATGAAAGGAATATAAAGAGAATAAAGGAAAATGAAGGAAATACTGAGGGAGAGAGAAGGAAGAAAAGAATAATGAAAGGGGAAAGAGAAGGAAAAGAGGAATAAAGAAAAGAGACAAGAAAGAGAAAGATGGAAGGAAGAAGGAAAATAGGAAAAATTATAACAAGGGAGGAAGAGATAAGAGGAGAAAACAAAGGAGGAGGGTGAAGAAAAATGAGAGAGAGAGAGAGAGAGAGAGAGAGAGAGAGAGAGAGAGAGAGAGAGAGAGAGATGGAGGGTGAAAAAGTGATGGAAGGAAGAAAGAAAGAGAAGGAGAGATGATTTAAAGACGAAAAGAATTGGCCAAAGGAAGGCAGGAAGGAAAACGAAGGAAAGAGCAAGGTAAAACTAAGGAAGGATGAAGAAAATAAAGGAAAAAGGGAAGGAAATGTGACAGAATGGGAATGAAGGAAGATTAAAAGGAAGGAATCGAGAAGGATGAGAGGGAGGGAAGAAGGAGAGAGAAGAAATAAAGGAACGAAGGAAAAAGGCGGTGAATATGGGAGCTAGTAATGAAGGAGGAGAGAAGGACTGATGGAAGGAAGGAAGGAAGGAAAATTAATTAGGATGGAAGAATACATGATGTGAAGGAAGGTGGCTGGGAGAGAGAGAGAGAGAGAGAGAGAGAGAGAGAGAGAGAGAGAGAGAGAAGGAAGGGTGAGAATGAAACGAAAGGGAAAGGAAGGAATGAGGAAGGGAGGCAGGAGGGAGGGAGGGAGGGAAGAAAGGAGAGAAGAAGTGAAGGAGGATGTGAATAAAAAATATGAAGGAGAGAGGAAGTGAAGGAGCGAAGGAGTTTCTACCTGACTTACTGAGGTGTGATTGATCCGCATAGCTGAGAGAGAGAGAGAGAAGTAGCAATAACCCGCTCCACCCCCCCCTCTCTCTCTCTCTTCGTTTTCCTTCTCCGTTGTCCCATTTCTCTCTCTCTCTCTTTCTCTCTCTCTCTCTCTCTCTCTCTCTCTCTCTAAGGCATACAAGTGTACTGTGAAAGAGAAAATGATGCAAGGAGAGTGTGTGAGAGTCAGGGAGAGTAACGGTGAGGGAGGGAGGGAGAGAGAGAGAGTAAGCGAGGATGGAGGGAGAGTAAGGGTCGGGAAAGGAGAGGGAAGGAGGGAGGGAGGGCGAGGGAGAACGAGGGAAAGCGAGGAAGGACGAGGAAGAGTGAGGGAGAGTGGGTCAGAGTTAGGGAGAGTAAGGAAGGGAGGGTAAATGAGTGAGGCTGGAGGAGTGAGGCAGGGGGATAGGAAGCAAGACTGAGGGAGGATGAGGGAGAGTTAGAGATGGAGAGTGAGGGACAGTAAGGAAAGGAGGGTGAGCGAGTGGGGGAGGGGGAGAGAGAGTGGGGGAAGATGAAGAAGAGTGAGGGAGGGTAAAGGATAGTGAAGTAGGGTAAGGGAGAATGAGGGAAGATGAGAAAGGGTGAGGGAGGGTAAAGGAGAGTGAAGCTGGGTAAGGGAGAGTGAGGGAAGATGAGGAAGGGTGAGGGAGGGTAAAGGAGATTGAAGCTGGGTGAGGGAGAGTGAGGGAAGATGAGGAAGGGTGAGGGAGGCCTAAAGGAGAGTG